>NC_084733.1:51431870-51699370 GCF_033978785.1 Entelurus aequoreus
AGAAATGTGGAAAATTCCATAGGCAAAGTTTAGATTCCTGATTTGGTCAATCTGCCCTCCCAACTTTCCCCAGTGGTTTGGGAACGAGGAATGCTGTTAGATCTGCAATGCCCAGAACGCAAGCCTCCAGCACATCCAGTCAGGGTGCACAAACCCTAACCCTAACTCTCAGGGGCGCTAGAGATGGCACCACGACCAGGTCCGGAGAAATTTAGCCAAAGTGCTGCAATGTCATCAAGACAACAATAAGTGTCAATATAATATATAACAATATAACATACATCCGTAAACGTGGATGCATATGCAAAAGTGCAATATATTTATCTATACAGTAATCTATCTATTTATATATGCACCTTCTTTTGTACAAACCCCGTTTCCATATGAGTTGGGAAATTGTGTTAGATGTAAATATAAACGGAATACAATGATTTGCATATCCTTTTCAACCCATATTCAATTGAATGCACTACAAAGACGAGATATTTGATGTTCAAACTCATAAACTTTATTTTTTTTTGCAAATAATAATTACCTTAGAATTTCATGGCTGCAACACGTGCCAAAGTAGTTGGGAAAGGGCATGTTCACCACTGTGTTACATGGCCTTTCCTTTTAACAACACTCAGTAAACGTTTGGGAACTGAGGAGACACATTTTTTAAGCTTCTCAGGTGGAATTATTTCCCATTCTTGCTTGATGTACAGCTTAAGTAGTTCAACAGTACGGGGGTCTCCGTTGTGGTATTTTAGGCTTCATAATGCGCCACACATTTTCAATGGGAGACAGGTCTGGACTACAGGCAGGCCAGTCTAGTACCCGCACTCTTTTACTATGAAGCCACGTTGATGTGACACGTGGCTTGGCATTGTCTTGCTGAAATAAGCAGGGGCGTCCATGGTAACGTTGCTTCGATGGCAACATATGTTGCTCCAAAACCTGTATGTACCTTTCAGCATTAATGGCGCCTTCACAGATGTGTAAGTTACCCATGTCTTGGGCACTAATACATTCCATACCATCACAGATGCTGGCTTTTCAACTTTGCGCCTATAACAATCCGGATGGTTCCTTTCCGCTTTGGTCCGGAGGACACGACATCCACAGTTTCCAAAAACACTTTGAAATGTGGACTCGTCAGACCCTAGAACACTTTTCCACTTTGTATCAGTCCATCTTAGATGAGCTCAGGTCCAGCGAAGCCGACGGCGTTTCTGGGTGTTGTTGATAAACTGTTTTCGCCTTGCATAGGAGAGTTTTAACTTGCACTTACAGATGTAGCGACCAACTGTAGTTACTGACAGTGGGTTTCTGAAGTGTTCCTGAGCCCATGTGGTGACATCCTTTACACACTGATGTCGCTTGTTGATGCAGTCAGCCTGAGGGATCGAAGGTCACGGGCTTAGCTGCTTACGTGCAGTGATTTCTCCAGATTCTCTGAACCCTTTGATGATATTACGGAGCGTAGATGGTGAAATCCCTAAATTCCTTGCAATAGCTGGTTGAGAAAGGTTTTTTTTAAACTGTTCAACAATTTGCTCACGCATTTGTTGACAAAGTGGTGACCCTCGCCCCATCCTTGTTTGTGAATGACTGAGCATTTCATGGAATCTACTTTTATACCCAATCATGGCACCCACCTGTTCCCAATTTGCCTGTTCAAATGTGGGATGTTCCAAATAAGTGTTTGATGAGCATTCCTCAACTTTATCAGTATTTATTGCCACCTTTCCCAACTTCTTTGATTATTTGCAAAAAAAAAATGTTTTATCAGTTTGAACATCAAATATGTTGTCTTTGTAGCATATTCAACTGAATATGGGTTGAAAATGATTTGCAAATAATTGTATTCCGTTTATATTTACATTTAACACAATTTCCCAACTCATATGGAAACGGGGTTTGTAAATGCAAACACTCTGCACCTTATTGTTCTTTTATTTTGCACTACTACGAACTAACGCAACAAAATGTTGTTCTTATCTGTACTGTAAAGTTCAAATTTGAATGACAATAAAGGAAGTCTAAGTCTAAGTCTAAGTGACCACCAGTAAAGAACAACACAAACCTTGTCATGGAAGGACTAGGATACAACAGACTAAGGGAATCACCAAGACCCTTTTCTACTGACCAGGAGTGGGACATGAAGGTTGACCTTGACAGGCAACTTTGATTGCCTACAGAGATCATCACGCCATCTTGTTGTCCTGACATTGTTGTTTGGTCCACAAACTGACAACAATTGACAGTTTCACAGGAGGAAGAGACTGAGCGCAATAAGGCAAAATACGCCAGTGTGCCGAGAGGCTGGCTGGAAGACCACAATCTACCCAGTTGATGCTGAGGCTTTATATGGGCTTTCAAACACACGCCTATTGAGGGACACAGGAGGGACGATGAAGAGGGCAGTAAAAGCATTGGCAAAAGAGGCAGAAAAAGGCAGCGTTTGGCTCTGGCTAAAGAGGAAGGAAAGGTGCTCTGTAAAGAACACCTAACCCCAACATCTATCAGCTGCAGGGAGTGACAAGGATGGTTCCCTGTCACTCCCTGCTTTGCCACCAGGAGACGTTCCAGGATGAAAAGGGTGAAACGTTGAAGATCGGTGGTTCCTGTCTGATGACCCTGCAGCTGACCCACCGGCTCTGGAAATGCCCAGCAGACATTTCCACCGTGTACATGTATGTTTACCACACATGTTCTTCCTAGTATATAACATTTCTTTATGATTGAGGGGGTTTTGAGGACCTTGTTAGGAATGTGTGGAGTGCTTAGGCGAGATCATAAGAAGTGACACGCGGTGCTCGGGAAATATTAATGGCGAAAATCACAATGCGTTATTATATTCGCACAGTTTATGAGAAGATGTAAACCATCATAGCTGCATATTGATTGTGGATGGTTTGTTGTTTTTTATGTATCAGGAGAACAAAACATGTTTGATAGATGTTTTTTACTCTTTCATCTCTCTTTCTGCTGTCTCAGCCTCGCACGCCTTCACCCATGTTGACCAAGAGCAAATGAAAGCATCCAGACCCAAAGAATGGATGAAGCTGCGTCCACAGTCTGAGCAGGCAAGTGTGTGGGGGGAGCGTGCTGAAATAGCTCCAAAAGAAATGAGATCCAGGCACTTATTTGTCAGGGTGTCTGCCTGCCTGCTCTGCACTGTGTGAATATGCATGAGGATTTGAGAGGTATAAATAGCGGAGGTGTCCATATTGCCACTGCCTCCTCCATCCTCCATCAGCACAGAGAGGGGCTTTAATGGGCTTATTATGGAGCGTATTACATCACCAACGGCCAATTACAAACGCCACAAGGAGGAAGGAAAAGGAGCGCTTACGCTGCGGCCAAGTTTATGCAGGTGACTGGTCATATGCTTTGGACCGTTCCATGTCATATTTGACCAGCATCAAGACAATATCATTATTTACAAATACAGCTGTCAAAGTTAACGCGATAACTATAAGTTCCTTTAACGGCGCTAATTTTAACTTGTGGTTAACGTTTTTGACCCTCAGCCCGTTCCGGGGAAAAGTGTAATGGCGTCCAGTTACTGTGGAGCCACAGGCTCAACAATAGCTAGCAAAACTGCACAAAGAAAGGGGAACCTTATGGAAATCTCAGATCCAAAGCTATGACAAGTCGTTCTCCGGACATGACGAGACAATTTTACCTTCAATCGCCGTGTGACGACTTTATTGGAGCGATTGCTGAGCGCGTATTGCTGCTTGGAGTGAAGAGAAGCTTCACGTCTGTGTTTGGATTACAGTTAAGTAATGCGTCCTCTTTTCCCCGGACATGTCCTCTTTTGCGGGGCTGTCCGGGCGGAGATTCTTAAATGCCTCAAATGTTCAGCATTTCGAGTTAGGCTTGCGTGTATTTTCAATATACGTTCAGGGTTAAGAAGAGGTTAAAAACAAAACAAATTGTGAAGGTGTGCGCACGCAGCAGCATTCGTGAGGGAGGGACAGAGACAGAGAGAGCGAGAGAGCGAGGGATTGATTGATTGATTGAGACTTTTATTAGTAGATTGCACAGTACAGTACATATTCCGTACAATTGACCACTAAAGGGTAACACCCGAATACGTTTTTCAACTTGTTTAAGTCGGGGTCCACGTTAATCAATTCATGGAGAGACAGACAAGACACCCGGTTTGCTTGTTTTTTTTATTGTATCGATTATCGCTTTCCGCCAGTGTTTTGTTTTGTTTATATTTGCCGAATCAAATTTCCGTCCCCGTTTATTGCGTTTTTATTTTGATTCGCCAAAAGTTGTATCAACGACAAATACTGCCTCAGTTGGCACTCGGACAAGTTTACCGCGAGGGGCTGTCAAAATAAAGACTTCATGGTAAACACTAAGGTGAGTGTAAAGTCAACATTTTTAACTCCAGTAAATGACTTGTTTTAGTCTCTGTGAGTCCATGGAAACGTCACTTTTATCTCCCGCTGGATCCACATCGTTCGAGGATGGAGACAGGTTAGCTGTTAGCTTCAAGCTAACCAGCACCCGACCAGACTC
Organism: Entelurus aequoreus; assembly: GCF_033978785.1. Classification (NCBI taxonomy): domain Eukaryota; kingdom Metazoa; phylum Chordata; class Actinopteri; order Syngnathiformes; family Syngnathidae; genus Entelurus; species Entelurus aequoreus. Next base: position 51,436,395 of record NC_084733.1, read on the forward strand.
CTTTACCCCAAAAACATACTTTGCAGGTCGAAAAATGGGGCAATTGTTTGCCTTTTGAAGTGTTAATGTGCGAGGAGTGTTCAAAAGGAGTCTCTTTGAAAAGTGGCTAAAAAGTTAGCATCCCTGACAGTGATGTCATCACCGTCATTGTTTACTGAAGCAGAGATGGTGACTGTGCGTTATGATAAACGCGCATGCGTCGCCAGGCTCTGCTTTTTATCGATAGATTTATGAGATTAAATGTTTTATTATCTATAGAAGGGGTGTCAAAAGTGTGGCCCGGAGACCATTTGCGGCCCGCAGCTTATGTTTTAAAGGCCCACGGCACATTCTAAAAATACTATTAAAATAAACAAAAACAATTTAGAAAAAGTTGCAATGCTGACTAATAAAACAAAGCTGTTTTTGTTCTTTCAAACTGTCATTACTCAAAACATAATATTGAATCAAAATCAATGTTATTATGAATTATTGACCTATCCAAGGTTTCGATTACTTCACATCAAATATTCCACTTTGAAAAATATTTTTGGTGGAAGATTTTGCATATTTTGTGTGTTTGCCATTACACACATGGTTTTGTTTGACAAAAAAGGGCGGAAAACAAACAAACAAAAAAACAACATTAAAAAAACAAAAACATTTTGAAATGAGGGATAGATCTGAAGTTGATTGACTCCAGAGATTTAAGCGTTAAATATAAAATGTATATATGCTCTGGCACACCATTATCATCATTTCATGACCGAAGCAAAACACTTTTTACACATTTATACTGAAATAAATACACCTACAACTTATTAAAGAAAAACATAGCAAAAACTACCAGCAGCGGTAAAGTTTAGATCAATGAAGGAAAGAAGAAAGTGAATAAATGTTTATAACAGAATGCATTTACATATGTACACAAATTTGTTTTCTCTTTTCATATTTTTTTTCCAATGAATTAAGTAACGTTTATGACAACCTTTTTCCAAAACACAATATAGAATGTGAGATATAACGGGATAATGCATACGTTTATCTTTTTTTTTTCAAAACGCTTACAAAAAAGTGGGACCCCAAAAATGTATTGTGGGACCCCATTTTTATGACTTGATGGGGTCCTTGGGACCCCATTTTGAAAATTCTTAGCGCCAATACTGCTGTCAACAGAGGAGTACAAATGCTTTATTTAAATTAATATATTATTTATAAAGCATGTTCGAGTATAATTGGCAAATTTTCACCTAGTCCCGGCCTTGGCGTGCTGCCCGCCTTGGCACGCAAATATGTGTCCTCTTTTTGGGATTTCAGAATATGGTCAGCCTAAGTTAAGTGCATTGAAAACATAAAATGTAGATTGTATTGTTTCTCAACCTGCTTTTAGTAAGATGGAATACAAGTTCAGCAGAAACAAAGATGGTAGAGAAAAAATCTAAAGTCACTTTTATCGGAGATTTTCGTCAAAACATGTTAAGTGTTTTCTCATACCAATCACACACGTCTGGTTGGCGTCTTCACAATAATAGCGCTACGCTTCACATCCGATCTAACCAACCAAACAATGAAAAATTGCCTTCCAATAGGATCATGCTGTAATATTATGTGACATTTCTACCTAAATAAATGTTTTATGGCAGATTGAAATTTGTTACGTCGGGGTCGCATGGTGATTGTTCTCCCAAGATGCAGACGGAACTCCGGATGCAGTTTTCAGGTAATGAAATGATTTAATCTCCATAAGTCAGTCCATAAATCAGGCAGGAAAAATACAAAACACAATAAGAGCGTGCCTATAGCACGGGGAGCTAACGGAATAGCTGATAAGAAAGCGTAAGGCAAAGTTTAGCTCAGGGATGCAAAGGGTAATCAACATTGTTGCATGTCAACAAACACAAGCACCAGACAGAGTGAAGCGAGAGGAGGGAATAAATAGCTCTCTGATTAGTGCCCGGGAACAGGTGAGCGTACCGAACACTAATCAGAGGCAGGTGAAAACAATAAATAACCCTAGCAACCAAAGAGACACAAAACAGGGGTGCTGAAACAGAACGTAAACAATCAATCAATCAATCAATGTTTATTTACAAACCTTGTTTCCATATGAGTTGGGAAATTGTGTTAGATGTAAATATAAACGGAATACAATGATTTGCAAATCATTTTCAACCCATATTCAGTTGAATATGCTACAAAGACAACATATTTGATGTTCAAACTGATAAACATTTTTGTTTTTGCAAATAATCATTAACTTTAGAATTTGCTGCCAGAAACACGTGACAAAGAAGTTGGGAAAAGTGACAATAAATACTGATAAAGTTGAGAAATGCTCATCAAACACTTATTTGGAACATCCCACAGGTGAACAGGCAAATTGGGAACAGGTGGGTGCCATGATTGGGTATAAAAGTAGATTCCATGAAATGCTCAGTCATTCACAAACAAGGATGGGGTGAGGGTCACCACTTTGTCAACAATTGCATGAGCAAATTGTTGAACAGTTTAAGAAAAACCTTTCTCAACCAGCGATTGCAAGGAATTTAGGGATTTCACCATCTACGGTCCGTAATATCATCAAAGGGTTCAGAGAATTTGGAGAAATCACTGCACGTAAGCAGCTAAGCCCATGAACTTCGATCCCTCAGGCTGTACTGCATCAACAAGCGACATCAGTGTGTAAAGGATATCACCACATGGGCTCAGGAACACTTCAGAAACCCACTGTCAGTAACTACAGTTGGTCGCTACATCTGTAAGTGCAAGTTAAAACTCTCCTATGCAAGGCGAAAACAGTTTATCAACAACACCCAGAAACGCCGTCGGCTTCGCTGGACCTGAGCTCATCTAAGATGGACTGATACAAAGTGGAAAAGTGTTCTAGGGTCTGACGAGTCCACATTTCAAAGTGTTTTTGGAAACTGTGGATGTCGTGTCCTCCGGATCAAAGAGGAAAAGAACCATCCGGATTGTTATAGGCGCAAAGTTGAAAAGCCAGCATCTGTGATGGTATGGGGGTGTAGTAGTGCCCAATACATGGGTAACTTACACATCTGTGAAGGTGCCATTAATGCTGAAAGGTACATACAGGTTTTGGAGCAACATATGTTGCCATCCAAGCAACGTTACCATGGACGCCCCTGCTTATTTCAGCAAGACAATGCCAAGCCACGTGTTACATCAACGTGGCTTCATAGTAAAAGTGTGCGGGTACTAGACTAGCCTGCCTGTAGTCCAGACCTGTATCCCATTGAAAATGTGTGGCGCATTATGAAGCTTAAAATACCACAACGGAGACCCCCGGACTGTTGAACAACTTAAGCTGTACATCAAGCAAGAATGGGAAAGAATTCCACCTGAGAAGCTTCAAAAATGTGTCTCCTCAGTTCCCAAACGTTTACTGAGTGTTGTTAAAAGGAAAGGCCATGTAACACAGTGGTGAACATGCCCTTTCCCAACTACTTTGGCACATGTTGCAGCCATGAAATTCTAAGTTAATTATTTTTTGCAAAAAAAAAAAGGTTTATGAGTTTGAACATCAAATATCTTGTCTTTGTAGTGCATTCAATTGAATATGGGTTGAAAAGGATTTGCAAATCATTGTATTCCGTTTATATTTACATCTAACACAATTTGCCAACTCATATGGAAACGGGGTTTGTATATAGCCCTAAATCACAAGTGTCTCAAAGGGCTGCACAAGCCAGAACGACATCCTCGGTACAGAGCCCACATAAGGGCAAGGAAAAACTCACCCCAGTGGGACGTCGATGTGAATGACTATGAGAAACCTTGGAGAGGACCGCATATGTGGATAACCCCCCCCCTCTAGGGGAGACCGAAAGCAATGGATGTCGAGTTGGTCTGACATAGTATTGTGAAAGTCCAGTCCATAGTGGATCTAACATATTAGTGAAAGTCCAGTCCATAGTGGGGGCAGCAGGAAACCATCCCGAGCGGAGACGGGTCAGAAGCACAGAGATGTCCCCAACCGATGCACAGGCGAGCGGCCCACCCCGGGTCCCGACTCTGGACAGCCAGCACTTCATCCATGGCCATTGGACCTGTGTGTCTCCCTCTCCACAAGGGAGAGGGGGGCAGAGGAGAAAAAAAAAGAAACGGCAGATCAACTGGTCTAAAAAGGGGTCTATTTAAAGGCTAGAGCAGGGGTCTCAAACATGCGGCCCGCGAGACGTAATTGTGCAGCCCCCACCTTAATATGAACGTTTAATGTTAGTGCGGCCCGCAAGTTTTATATGAATGGCGCTTGACAGCGCTGTGTGCGGAGCTGAAGCATTCTTGCCAATCCTCCCGATTTTCACCCAACAATAATACTGAGGACAACAATTTTGAGGGCACGTGGTTTAGCGTCCACTTTTTCTCCATACAAACAATGTGCCTGCACAGTCACATGTTGTATGCGGCTTCAACAGACACACGTAAGCGACTGCAATGCATACTTAGTCAACAGCCACACATGTCACACTGAGGGTGGCCGTATAAAAAAAACTTTATCAATGTTACAAATATGCGCCACAATGTGAACCCACACCAAACAACAATGACAAACACATTTTGGGAGAACATCCACACATAACACAACATAAACACAACAGAACAAATACCCAGAATTCCTTGTAGCCCTAACTCTTCCGGGCTACAAGGAATCTACCAATCATGGTGTGGTATATGGCTCTCGAGGGCGAACATTGACGTCACTTGCGTGATGCAAGCAGAGAAACGTTTTGCTGCTTTTCCACGAGACCCGCACGCACTCTTCCTCCCTCCCTCCCTCCCTCGCTCGCTCTCTCGCGCTCTCTCTCTCTCTTGCTCTCTCTCTCTCTCTCTCTCTCTCTCTCTCTCTCTCGCTCTCTGTCACTGTGTGTGTCTTTGTCGCTCCCGCCGGTCCGGGTGGGGGAAACGAGCAGTCCCGTAGCTTCCGAAGGAGCGAGCGACAATACAAAAGTGTGGTGCACTGGACCCCAGCGCTGATACTCCGACAGAGAGTCGCTGGGCGAATCGGACGTGTAACACGTTAGTCGTGATGTTAGCCCGTTCGGGGCTAATTGTGCTACCGTAACTGTAAACTCCACGGCGAACCTCCCCCCCCCCCCCCCCCCCCCCCGCCCCCTCCCGTTGGCTCCAGACAGAGACAATTTTTGTTATTTGGGTCCAAAATACCCCTGCGTTAGTGGAAAAGCGGCAAATGAGTGAAAGCGAGAGAAACGTTGCCATGGAGACGAGGGTTGTCTTACGTGCCTGGCTGCAGTCACACGGCGACACCTGTCCGTCAGTAATAAAGTCCCTGATAACCTGGAACAATTCAAACCGTTATTTGTTTTTTTATTGTTTAATTTGCATTGCCTCACACGATGAACACTACATATATTTTTATATGACGCCATATAACACTCTGGGAGCCGTCACTTTTTCCCAGTACTTTCCGCCGACCGCCGTGTTGCTGTCGGGAGGAAAAGCGAAACGACACACATTGCGGAAATAACATTATTCTCCGTGCGTCGGTTAAATACAAATATATTTCACAACCCCAAACATGTCTTTTTCAAAGCCTGCAGTGAAGAGAAAGGTTAGTGATGAGCAAAGACAATTCCAGGAAAAGTGGGTGATGCAATATTTCTTTGTTGAGCACAGGGGCACCCCGACGTGTCTTATTTGCACAGAGAAAGTTGCGGTGCACAAGAAATACAATTTAAAACGTCATTATACAACTAGACATGCTGAGGAGTATGCAAAATACCAGGGAGATGAGAGAGTGAACCGGGTTGCACATTATTTGTATGTGTATACATTGTTGCTGACTGGAGAAATCGAATTATTATTGTTAGAATAGAATAGAAAGTACTTTATTGATCTCTGGGGGAAATTCAGCACCACAGTTCGCTCCCAATAGACAAGAATAATAATAAATAATATAATATGTATAATATATTATATATAGAATATATAAATATATTCTATATATACTACATATACTCTACATTTAAGTGCAGTCAAGGAACATATGCATTTACAGTCTGATGGCTGTCAGTATGAAGGACTTCCTGTGTCGTTCCGTGTTGCATTTTGGGAGTCTGAGCCTTCCACCGAACGTGCTCATTCTCCCCGCAATGTCCGAGTGTAGTGGGTGGGAGGTGTTGTCCATAATGGCTAGGAGTTTTGCTAGACTTCTCCTCTCTTGTTATTACTTATGACTGATTTATTTACGTAATTCTCATTTTGTTCATTTATATTTTGATTTTATTTTGTGTTGAAAATAAAAATAAAGACATTTAAAAATAATTTTTTTAAGAAATATTTTCTTGCGGCCCAGCCTCACCCAGACTCTGCATCCAGTGGCCCCCCGGCAAATTGAGTTTGAGACCCCTGGGCTAGAGTATACAAATGAGTTTTAAGATGGGACTTAAATGCTTCTACTGAGGTAGCATCTCTAACTGTTACCGGGAGGGTATTCCATAGTACTGGAGCCCTTATAGAAAACGCTCTATAGCCCGCAGACTTTTTTTGGGCTCTGGGAATCACTAATAAGCCGGAGTTCTTTGAACGCAGATTTCTTGGTGGGTACAATACAATCGGCAAGATAGGCTGGAGCTAGACTGTGTTGTATTTTATACGTAAGTAGTAAAACCTTAAAGTCGCATCTTAAGTGCACAGGAAGCCAGTGCAGGTTAGCCAGTATAGGCGTAATATGATCAAACTTTCTTGTTCTTGTCAAAAGTCTAGCAGCCGCATTTTGTAGCAACTGTAATCTTTTAATGCTAGACATAGGGAGACCCGAAAATAATACGTTACAGTAATCGAGACGAGACGTAACGAACGCATGAATAATGATCTCAGCGTCGCTAGTGGACAAAATGGAATGAATTTTAGCGATATTACGGAGATGAAAGAAGGCCGTTTTAGTAACACTCTTAATGTGTGACTCAAATGACAGAGTTGGGTCGAAGATAATACTGAGATTCTTTACAGAGTCGACTTGTGTAATTGTTTGGTTGTCAAATGTTTAAGGTGGTATTATTAAATAAATGTCAACAACAAGTGAATCAAAACGTAATTAAACTATGATCCGGGCAACAGATCATGACAGAAATTAAGTGTATTGTAATGGCAGCGTATGAAGGAGGAAGACTCTTTGGACAAACTCGTCTTCTTCGCTACCACTGAGATTAGGTTTTTTACTGCAGTCATGCCTGCCACTGCCCTCTGCAGCCCACATCGGGTAATTACAGTTCACTTCACAATATTGCCATCGCTATGATATATTCTTTTATAACCTGTTCTGAATGATAGTCCGCAATTGCAGAATGTATAACAGGCTGAATATTACAATTTATTAATAAATAGGTAGAGAATGTTAAAACACTGTCATGCAGCAATATGAATGCCATTAACTTGCACTACTCTGCAGAAGTTTGGGAAAATATTTACATAAGCACATAGCGATGGAACAGTAAACAGTATAATGATAAACCGCAGTAAAATTCCAGAAGGTTAGTATTACCGTTTGCATTTTTCATTACCGAAAAACCATCACTTATTAATGTATTTTAGGCAACACTGTTTACTTCCTGAAAACAAAGTCACATTAGTGCTGGTGCATGCGCACTAGCATTGTTTGGCTTGAAAATCACGGCAAAACACAACTACATGGACTTTGCTTTGGAGATATTGTTTAAAAAGTCTTTACTGGGATGCTCACTCGTCCTTTATTTAACTGCAAACTGTATCAGTGTTCCAATACCATAAATACTAGCTAAAATGTTTTGTCATCTCATCGAACAGAACGCAGACAGTGAAGATTGTGTATTCGATGTGAGAGGTATCACTCCTGTTTATTTTTGTTGCACTGAACCACTAGGGGCCGTTGTTAGAGAAGAACAAAGGTTGTTTATTAGACTTCATCTTCATTAATCAAACTGTGTTGAGTTTTATATTGATATCAAAAAGTAAACACCATGTTTTTTTCCATTTTTCCATTTTTTTCATGTCACAAATGCATTACTTTAAAAAGCATTCATGTGACATAACATTTTGTTAATGTTTTATTGTGTATAGTTAATTCCTATACGCCATATTTCTGCTCAAACTCTTAATGAATCTGTCCCGATACAGCATCTACATGTACATATAAATGTACATAACCATACTTGCCAACCCTCCCGAATTTTCCTGGAGACTCACGAATTTCAGTGCCTCTCCCGAAAACCTCCCGGGACAACCATTCTCCCGAATTTCTCCCGATTTCCAGCCGGACTTAAGGCACGCCCCCTCCAGGTCCATGCAGACCTGAGTGAGGACAGCCTGTCGTCACGTCCGCTTTTCCTTCATATAAATAGCGCGCCTGTCCAGTCATGTTATAACATCTACAGCTTTTGGCGAGTGCACAACTGCACAAACAACAAGAAGGAGACGAAGAAGAGACAGTCATGGCGACGACGAGTGACAGAGAATAGAACGAGGATGGACAATTGAACTCTAAACTCACTCCTTTCCTGCAAATTAAATTTCACAGATGCTGCCTGTAATAGAGTGATCTAAGTTGTTTGTTGCCATCTCCTGGTGAATGTTGGGTATAGTGTTCTGTGGTTACTTTTTGGTTGGCCAACGGTTTACGTTGTATTGCGCACCCTGACGGCAAGTGTGGGAGTCGGTTCAGAAGTCTGAAGTGAAGACTTAGACTTAGAAAAGAGACGTAACTTCATCACCTCGCCTGGTTATTGACTCCAACCCAGAATATTACACTGCCCATACCTATGCTCCTTCAAAGGCTGTGCTACTGGCCAGGGCCGGCCCGTGGCCTAGGCCGTATAGGCAAATGCTAAGGGCGCCGTCCATCAGGGGGCGCCACGCCAGTGCCACCAATGTTGGAGAAAAAAAAAAAAAAAAAAAGTTGGTACTATTATTTCTAAATACAAAAAATAATCCCACGTTAATTAAAATGTAAAGTAAAGCCTATTTAATAGAAATATTATTTGTTACAACATTACGCCCCCTCCACCCCCGTGGGTGCGCCCCCTCCCTTCCCGTATCATGACTCTTTTTGGACGTCACCACATCAAAAAATAAACACAAGATGTCAAAACGGCCAAAACTGTCAGGTGCCCAGGGAAGAAAAAAGAGAAAAGAAGAGGAGGAGAAACGAGAAAAAGACAGAGGTAGCAGGTAGGTAACGTTAGCCTACATGAAATTATTTGTCTGTTACATAATGTGATAGTGGGGGGGGGGCACCTAAAATCTTGCCTGGGGCGCCAGATTGGTTAGGGCCAGGCCTGCTACTGGCTGCAAAGCATTGCACTTTCAAATACAACAATGAGTAGAGGAGTGTTATGTGTGTATATGTGTAAATAAATGAACACTGAAATTCAAGTATTTCTTTTATTTATATGTATATACATATAATAAAATACATATATATATATATATATATATATATATATATATATATATATATATATATATATATATATATATATATATATATATATATATATATAGCTAGAATTCACTGAAAGTCAAGTATTTATTTTATTTATATATATATATATATATATATATATATATATATATATATATATATATATATATATATATATATATATATATATATATATATATATATATATATATATATATATATATATATATATATATATATATATATATATATATATATATATAATATATATAATACCTCTATCAAAATGAATATGTTCACACCTCACCCCATTTGCAAATATTGTATAGTAGACTTTGGAAGACGTTAAATGAAAGTAGTGTATAGAACACGGCAGTGTTTCTTAACCATAGGGCTGGGGCCATTGTTTGGCCGCGAGTGCCCCCTAGAGAGCCACCAAAAGTATATTTCTCAGGTAGAAAATGAATGGATGGAGCTGGTGTCCATATGGGCCGCAGCTGTACTCAGTCGTAATACACTTTTCCACCACTTGTGGCAGTAATCAAACAAAAAGAAAAAGTCATAGAGAAGTTCTTTCAGTGCAAATTGTGACTAAAGTGGTGAAACTGTGGGCAGCACGGTGGCACAGGAGTTAGTGCTGGTGCCTGGGTTCGATTCCGGGGCTTGGTATATTTCTGTGTGGAGTTTGCATGTTCTCCCTGTGACTGTGTGGGTTTCCTCCGGCTCCAAAGACATGCACCTGGGGATAGGTTGATTGGCAACACTAAATTGGCCCTAGTGTGTGAATGTGAGTGTGAATGTTGTCTGTCTATCTGTGTTGGCCCTGCGATGAGGTGGGGACTTGTCCAGGGTGTACCCCGCCTTCTGCGCAAATTGAGCTGGTATAGCCTCCAGCATCCCCACGACCCAGAGAGGGACAAGTGGTAGAAAAAGGATGGATGGTAAAGCTGTATTTTCATTTGCAAAATAATTTTATTGACAGTGAAGAGATATATTAATATTATTTATTATTAATTTGATTATAATTTATTTTAGCACTGCTTAATCATTATTTTGCATTAAGTTTGAGTCCTTTCTTTTACAGTATATTTGATTAGTATTTAATTTTGTAATCGGTCTGACATACGCCTTGTAACTGTAAGTAGGTTTGATATAATTGTTGAATATGATTAAAATCAAGAGTAAGATAACTAATTCAGAGTTAATATATGTTATGGAAAAGTTGGTCCCCCGGGTCAAAAATATTAAAAATCCCTGGACTACGGTGTGTTGCTTTGTCAGGGAGTAGTCTTTGCCATTAAGCTCAAAGTCTAGTCCAGACCTGGGCATTCTGCGGCCCGCGGGCCGCATCCGGCCCTTTCTGCGTCCCTGTCTGGCCCGCGTGAGGCCAATTATAAATTACAAAATACATTTTAAAAAGTATCTATGTGCAATACAACGGTGCTGCTTTTGTTTTGAAAATCGTTATTTGTATTACTTCCATGTGGACGTGTGGACGTATGCGTGTGCGTGATTGTGAGTGAATGTGAACAGCTGCAATCATTAATTACTAAATAAAGTTGAAAAAACATCTATGTCGTGCGCGCAATACAACTGTGCTGCTTTTATTTTGAAAAGTATTATTTATGGGCGTGTGTCCATGTGTAACCTGCGAGTGAAGGTGCACATGCAGCGACAAGTGATGCACGGTTTACACCCGAGACGCTAAAAAGAGAAAAGTTGATGAAGAATGGCGTGTTTCCAACAACACATGGACTGCCATGCAACGTTCCCTCTAAGGTGCGTGCCTGCGCAATTGCGCACTGCTAGCGTCTGCTGCGCGCAGCAAATATATGCCGCGCACCAAATCAAATCCCATCTGAATTCTAAACAAAATAAACATATTTATTCTATGTAATTTTGCAATGCAACTTTGAGTGACAAGTGACAACAAGCGGCCCTAACGGTGTTCGTCAACACCGTTCAATTATTGTAACGTCTATCGAGATGCTTCGAGGCCAGGAATTATATCGATCACTTTATTGAGCAAAACTGTTTATATTCGGCCAGAACCACACCAAAAACATAAGTAAAACACTTCTATCTCGAAAAACTAGTCATTTTCTGCCGTACAAACCAGGCCAAAACCAACTTGTCATCTGTCACCAACACGCATAGCACTAAACCACTGGTGCGTTTATGGCCACACAAAAAGTCGGACAACTCAAACACCACACAAAGTTACACTATGACTCCTCAGTCATACCTGTGCTTATTTTACTGTCATTTATTATTAATGTTAATTTATTTATATTAGTCATGGAATGCTGTTACGCACACTATGTTGAAGTATTACTATTATTATTAATTATTATTATTATTATTATTATTATTATTTATCTTACGGTATATATCAAAAATAATATTGAGCAAAATTTTATTGAAATATTGTCGATGTGGCCCTCCAGCAGTGCTCGGGTTGCTCATGCGGCCCCCGGTAAAAATTAATTGCCCACCCCTGGTCTAGTCTATTGTTTTGCCCTAAAAGTGTTTATACTGTAAGCATTGTATTATTACACACCAGCAGTTTGATTGTAAAATGCATCTTAGCTGGAGTTTTACGAAAGTTGGAGGTGTAGAAATCGCCATGTTAAATGGCTAATGCTAGCCAGTAGCATGTACCTGTATATGACAAAGTCAGTGTAAACTAAATTAACATCAATTTATTTTAAAAGTAGAGTCTCACTGTACGTTTGACTGCTTTCTATCAAGAATACACAGACATGCCGGCAGCTGGATGTTATTGATGAGCACGCTGTGGAGTAAATTTGAAGAACTCAGCCAACACGCCTCGTCTGCATCTTTTATGATTAGACAAGACAACACATATTTGCAAGGCCATTTTCAAGAACGATATATTTCAAGAGAAACTACATCTTGTGAGACAATGTCGGCCAACCCGAAAGCTGGAATGGGTTCTACAAATTGTGAGTTCAGATATTTAATTTATTTATTTTTTCACATTTAATATGTTTTTTGCAATTTTAATTTTGACAGTACCACATAAGATATGTTTTACTTGCTGATGCGGGTTTTATTGATTTGTAAATGCGCCAGAAAATAACCAGTTTTGTACAATGCCCAGTAGTGCTTAAATGTGTTTCAGTATAGTATTTCTCCAGCAATGGTCATGTGGGGACATAAATGATGGTATTTTGAGAGGTAATCATTGAAGTCGGACATCGCTGAAGGCCTAGGTGGGAAACGCACGGCCCGCCACTGTTATAAAACTATAAAAGAATTCGGTAACCATCCCTAACCATAGCTCAGGGTCAGTATAGCTGCTGGTACAGTACAGTCGTAACACATTTTGTTATGTGGTAATAACGTGATTCTAAAGCGAATACGCCTGATTTAGGCGATGTGTGATTACACCCTGGACTGGTCGCCAGTCAATCACAAGGTATCTATTTTTACTATCAACGTAATTTGGCAAATTACTGCAAACTAAAGGCTTATTCTGTAATAGTAACTATTATACTAGTATGGCATCTCACCCAACAACAACTGTAATCGACATGCAACACTGCACAGGATAAGTGGTGCAGAAAATGAGTAGAAAGATAGTGTTTGGAATCTTGTTAGAAAATCAGATCAGGTGTGTTTGTGAATGCAATCTTTGCTTATGGTGTGCAAATGTGTTTAGCAGCGTGCATCGTGGCCCACTTCTAGCCATAGTTCCTGATTCACTCAGTCAGATGCCTGCTCCATTTTCATCTTTGACCCACTTTGATCCAATCAGTGTTCAATTAGAGCCATATCTGAGCATTGTGACATCAAGCAAAACTGGAAGTGAAATATCGGCAGGAGGAACACCGTGACACGATGACGAGTGGAATAAACTGGTGAATTGAAAGGCAACACAGAAGGTCAGAGGTAGAAAGCTGGCCTTCTGTCGGAAGAGAATGAGTGCTGCCCTAGAGATAACATGTGTGATACATCCATCCCAGTCAGTGTGCAAAAGAAAGAGAGGGTGAGATAAGTGTGAGATGGGGGAGCCCAAGCAGTGATCTCATGATAAGCCTGATAGAAAGCGAGGCTCAGAGTTCTCTCAGGGAGCGGCTTGACTGAATGCAGCACACAACACATCGGGCCTCCTCTGCCATCAGCAACACCAGCTGAGTGCCCGCTGCCGGGCGGATGCCAGTGCACATGCAGATGAAGAGCGTCGGGGAGAAACAATTGGGCAGGGGGCAGCGGGCCGTCCATGACGGGAGGCTGATAGAGAGACGGAGCGAACGAGGGAGAAGGTACCATCCCTGCCGCTCTTTATCACGGCCATTGATCGTGGCGTGTGCGCATTGATCCAAGTCGACCATCTGCTACAGTTAGATAAGCGTGCGAGGGCCCGGGCATTGTGCTGTCACTCACCGAGTGTGCACCGAGAGAGAGAGAGCGTGAGCGAGAGAACGAGCAAGATAGAGGGGAAAGGGAGTGGTGATGTTGAGGAAGGAGGGGTGCTTTGGCTGCAGGGAATTATGGGGGCAGGATTAGCCTCCTCACTTGCAGGAAACAGAATTTTAAACGGCTGTCTCCTGCCTCCCTCACACAGACACACAGCACCCCCCAGTGTGTTCTCTCCCTGCCCCCACCCTGACTTCTCACACACTTGCTATTATAGTCAACTTCATCAGCTTCACAGAGTGTGTGTGTGTGTGTGTGTGTGTGTGTGTGTGTGTGTGTGTGTGTGTGTGTGTGTGTGTGTGTGTGTGTGTGTGTGTGTGTGTGTGTGTGTGTGTGCGTGTAGTTCCAGAGGCCACCATAGTGCACGGGCTCCATGACTTTGGCCCTCAACTGTCATCCTATGTACTGGCTTGGTGGCTCCACCTTGTTGAGACAGAAGATGATGCAGCTTTAGGACGTATTTTTTCATTGTCATCAGGCCTTTTCCATCAAAAAAGAGAACATCTAAAATATACGGACAAAATGATTATGAATGCATAAAGTGCCTAATATGATTGTTTACTAGTCTTAATAACCCCAGGGTTGACATGGATAAAAAATATAAAGAAACCAAATAGGAAGGATATTTTATTCATATCAGTAACTGTCCATTGACAATTATTTAAGTCATTTACAGCCCAAAGATACCCATTCAACAAATAAATATGTACTTATTCAATTTCTATATGTCATTTTGGATTCAACTTTGGCACTAAAAGACTCAAAAGTAAACAGAAAAATAAGAAAAAAATGATTCGATACAATTAGTGCTGATACATGATTACTCAATGAACTGATCGTTGGTTGCGTTTGATCCGTTGTTGTGTTTTATTTTGAAGCAATTGAGGCAAAATGGAATGCACTACTGAGCTTTAACCAACAGAGGCGCTGTTGGTTCTGTCTACACTTGTAATCCAACTTGGTATCAGATATGTGGATATGAGTTACAGGTACACTACCGTTCAAAAGTTTGGGGTCACATTGAAATGTCCTTATTTTTGAAGGAAAAGCACTGTACTTTTCAATGAAGATACCTTTAAACTAGTCTTAACTTTAAAGAAATACACTCTATACATTGCTAATGTGGTAAATGACTATTCTAGCTGCAAATGTCTGGTTTTTGGTGCAATATCTACATAGGTGTATAGAGGCCCATTTCCAGCAACTATCACTCCAGTGTTCTAATGGTACAATGTGTTTGCTCATTGGCTCAGAAGGCTAATTGATGATTAGAAAACCCTTGTGCAATCATGTTCACACATCTCAAAACAGTTTAGCTCATTACAGAAGCTACAAAACTGACTTTCCTTTGAGCAGATTGAGTTTCTGGAGCATCACATTTGTGGGGTCAATTAAACGCTCAAAATGGCCAGAAAAAGAGAACTTTCATCTGAAACTCGACAGTCTATTCTTGTTCTTAGAAATGAAGGCTATTCCACAAAATTGTTTGGGTGACCCCAAACTTTTGAACGGTAGTGTACATTCACGCGAACACTTTTCTTGGAAGCATTAACCTGCTCAATGGAACCTGCCTCGTCCAGCTACTCCTGTATTTGGGTCCTCCAAATGAGAGTCAAGATCGCTATGCTAAAATCCCAAGCTGTCAACTCGATGTCCAGGACATGTGGCACAGCCGCACTGTCTAGCCTTTGTTGCACAAGAATGGCATGGAAACAAGAGTTCAGAATGCTGAGAAAGAGATGTCCCCATCTCATTAAAATAGAATTGAAATATGAACTCTATAATAAATCACGATCATGTAAATGTTGTCAAATTTCTAAATCAGAGAGAGTAATAGTGCCATGACTAGTTAGCAATATTTGCTTTCCAACATTGTGACTGCTGTAGCCAAACAGCTAAACTACACTTCCAATTTATTTGGTTGAGCTTCAAGATTTTGTGAGAAACAATATGGCGTACTTGTGTACAACATGTCTGAGTGGCACCTGTCCCATTCCCCCTGGCTTGCAGAGTATTTGGGTAACATTTCAGTTGCCAAGGAGACTATAAAAGAGCAACTGCTGCAGCATCAGGGCCCAAGCAGAGGGGGAGAGCGGCCACCGAGGGAGCGTATGTTCTCTCGCCGAATGAGCCCACTGAAGCTCCACCCTCAATCCAGAGCTCGCCCTATCTTGTGTGCAAGTGTCTTTAAGTCTATTCTGCTCTGTTGTTGCAACTTTTTTTTTTTGCTCCATTTTCCTCTTTAGAATTTGCACATTGGGCTCCAACGCACAAGACCGCTGCTTTGTGGGAGCATTGGGGGTGTTTTTGATGTGAAGGCGAAAGTGGTATGGAGGGATTAGTGTGGTCGGTTGGATCATTTTACAGCCAGCGACCCCCCCACAGACTGGTGGACAATGGGGATTAAAACTTCTCTTATTCTACAGGCCCAAACGACAGGATGACAAAGACAGTATTCCTCAGGGTCTTTTAACACCAGGCTGCACAGCTGAAGTTGTGGATGGGGTGGGGGGTACGGTTGGTGGTGGGGTGCGGGGGGTGGGGGAGTCTAGCTGGTCAGGGGTCTTATACAGAAAATTAATCCTATGGAATTTTCTCCCTATTGCAAATGGATATTTGTAGCTTTTGCCTTGCTATGTTGGCCAATCCCACATCAAGCATCCGGTGGGGAAAATGTTTGTGTGAGGAACCCAGCTGGTGTGTCCATACAGCTGCACTACCCCCAAGACAAGGTGTCAATGCCTCCTTTGAAGCGCAGGCCATGTGACACGTTAATTATATTTCATTTAGTCTTGTGCAGCTTCCAAGTAATAGCCACATCCCTTCCACTCTAATTGTCTGCACCAAATGGGGAACATAACCTGCTGGGGCGATCTTACCAAGCTTCAAATGGACGCCAACCAACCAGCGTCTTTGTGGCAATAGAGGCAGGCAGTCAAGGTGTAATGAAATAAAAAATGCAAGCTGTTTTTCCACTGAACTATAACAGTTTCACTCACATCTCCTTGCTTTCTCTATGTTAACACTGCAGTGTATCATGCTCAATTTGTAATTTTTGGTAAAATTCCATTTTGTCTGTCAAAAATGAACAGAATATGTCTGTTAAGGGACCCTATGCGCACAAAACATGAGGTCACATGCGCTGCAGTGTGTTTACAGAAGGCTGCGATTTGTGCAGATCTCAGTCCTTATGCACTTAGGCAATTTCAAGGATTTTGTGCAACATTTTGTCAACCAAATTATTTAACGTTAAAGAGATTAAAAAAGAAGATGGTAAAAATGTTGGTTCCTGCAGTTTGTGGGGCATTTGCTTCATCAACCATTCCCCGGAGCATGTGGTTGAGGAGTTGACGTGACATCTAAAACATCTACTTTATTTGGTGCTCATTCATCCACCATTTATTTTTGCGAAGTATTGTGCCTTTGGATGACGTAACATATAGTATTAGAACGACCCGAGCATCCAGACTGCAGTCGCATCGGATTCAAAGCAAATTAATGACCACATTAGAAAGGAGGCCTGGGTCAGATTAGGAGAAATGGGAATTGTACTATTCCATCCATCCATCCATTTTCTACCGCTTGTCCCTTACGGAGTCGCAGGGGGTGCTGGAGCCTATCTCAGCTGCACATGGGCGGTAGGTGGGGTGCACCCTGGAAAAGTCGGCACCTCATCGCAGGTCCAACACAGATAGACAGACAACATTCACACTCACATTCACACACTAGGGCCATTTTTTTAAAAACATTTTTAGTGTTGCCAATCAACCTATCCCCAGGTGCATGTCTTTGGAGGTGGGACAAAGCTGGAGTACCAGGAGGGAACCCACACAGTCACGGGGAGAACATGCAAACTCCACACAGAAAGATCCAGAGCCCAGGATCTAACTCAGGACCATCGTATTGTGAGGCACACGTACTAACCCCTGTGCCATGCTGTTCATATTGGAATTTTAAAAATCAGGACGGCGTGGCGAAGTTGGTAGAGTGGCTGTGCCAGCAATCGGAGTGTTGCTGGTTACTGGGGTTCAATTCCCACCTTCTACCTTCCTAGTCACGTCCGTTGTGTCCTTGGGCAAGACACTTCACCCTTTGCCTCTGATGGCTGCTGGTTAGCGCCTTGCATGGCAGCTCCCGCCATCAGTGTGTGAATGTGTGTGTGAATGGGTAAATGTGGAAATACTGTCAAAGCGCTTTGAGTACCTTGAAGGTAGAAAAGCGCTATACAAGTATAACCCATTTATTTATTTATAATTTACATGACTGCAGGTGCAATTCAGATTTTTTTTTCTTTTCATGTTGTCATTCCCATTGCCATCAAAATATGTGACTTTTATGAATATTTAATGTCAATAGAATGCATCCGAAATGTGCAAATGACGTCACACACGCTGCATCGTTTACGGAACATGGCTCCTATTCTAGTAGATCTCAGTCCTGGCGCATTTGTGGCAATTTCAAGGATTTTATTCAACCGGTTTCAACATTTTCTTAACCAAATTCTTTGGCGTAGAGGATTAAGGCGGAAGAGGGGAATACGTTTTGGCTTTCACAGTTTGTGGGACATTTGCTTCGACATCTGCTCTGAGGAACGTGTGTGCAGGGGCGGTGGGACATTGACGTGAGTTCTAAAACATCTTCTTTTTGACTGTTTGCTGCTCATTCGCTCACTATTTCTTTCCGTGGCCATCTATTTTGGCAAAAGACATGACGTTTATCACTTTTGGATAACATATCGCATGAATGCGACCTGTGCAGACTGCAGTCACATCGGATACATATCAGACATATATCCACATACGAAACAGTCGGATTTGAAAACTGTGGAATTGTACTGTGTACTGAGCTACAGTGTGTAACAATTTCCCTTGTGGATCATTAAAGTTTGTCTAAGTCTAAGTCTAAGTCTAAGTTCACTTTGACATTTAATTCGTCCGATACATGCCACATATGGGCAGACCATTCAGAATTGACCTGCAGTGTGAATATAGGCTTACTTTAGAATAACTAGTTTTCCGCTTTGAAATAGTGACTTTGTCATTGAACGTATCCTTCAAATAAAACACGCAAACAACAACAATAGAGGATAAGGACGGTTCTCTGTGTATTAACTTCTCAGCATGCAAGAAAAAGGGTGGGTTCAGGAACTTGTTTTTGTTGTAGGACCTATGCCATAAACAGTAAGAACCAGACCAGAAGAGAAGAAACTATAGGTGCCTCATTTCAGTGCTAAATGAATGCAGTGTTTTACGTAATGTAACATGCCAAGAGAGGCACTCTCACACTCTTTTTAAACCTTAAGGCGCCAAGAACAGTCATCAATTTAGCACTAGTAGCTATTATTGCAACACAACACTTCCCCTTTATGCAACAATTTTGGTCATGGCGAGTGATTTAATTTCATGAACCCCGCAAATATCAAAATATGAAAATGACAGCACAAGAGAGTCAGGGTTTTTCAGCAGTTTTTCATCGTGTTCATTTGTGTCTTTTTTTAACCCCCCCCCCCCTAGAGGGGGGGGGGTTACCCACATATGCGGTCCTCTCCAAGGTTTCTCATAGTCATTCACCGACGTCCCACTGGGGTGAGTTTTTCCTTGCCCGTATGTGGGCTCTGTACCGAGGATGTCGTTGTGGCTTGTACAGCCCTTTGAGACACTTGTGATTTAGGGCTATATAAATAAACATTGATTGATTGATTGATTGATATTTCTGTGTTGTGTATTGTGTATTGGTTTTGCTGCCATAAATATGACAATTTGTCAAGGATTTCCTTTTATATTATTAATTTATTTCACTTTGTTATCAATTCATGTATATCATTTAAGTATTTTAATTACTATTGTGTTAAACTTGCACATCACACAATTAGGTAAAAATAAAAAGCCCTTTATTTTTGCTATTTTTTAACTCCCAGTTTGTAGACCATTCAGGCACCAGCTTCGTTTTAAGAGTATCAAGTTGGTACTTATATCGGTTAAAACTTAAACAATACCCATCCTATAAGCAAACCCAGGTTACAAGAAAACATTTATTCGAGAGGAGACTGAGGGCAGCAAGGAAACCGACCACTCTAGCAAAGTGGAGAGCTTGTAGTATTAAGTTTGGATTATGCTCCTGTGCTCTGAGGTGGTTTATCCCCCTCCAAATCCTCCACCGTGGTGATATGTGCATCTAAAAAAAAACATCTAACCTTACATCAAAAAGGCTGTGATTGGTGGGAATTTTGTAAATTATTTTCTGTGTGTATATGACTCGTCCAGATGACTCACAGCTCACCTTTGCGTACACCTTCTGTTTTCAGCTGAACATTTGCAATAAAAGTATCGTAAGTCTTGTAGAACATCGATTACAGGAGCACTAATAATACTTTGATTACCAATGCACGCTACAGTGTTAATTTCGTTGACGACTAATTTTAGTCATAGTTTTGGTCAACAACTCTTTTTAAAAATAACGCAAGGGAATAGAAAAAAATAACGGTTAAAAATGATTTTAATAAAATAATAAATGTCAAATAAAAGCCAATTTAAAATTGGTGAGTCTTAAGCCTGCTCTTTAAAACATGAGGTGCTCCTGCAAGCTGTTCAATGAACGAGGGCCATCATACTAAAAACATGCCATCCCGTGAGCGTGTTTCCTGACTTTGGGAATGCTTAGGACACCAATGCCCTCCTAAAATATTCTTAAGCCCCCCTAAATAATTTGGTGTTAAAAAAAAAAAAAAAAAAAAAAATCTTTAAAATTTTTTTTTTTTTTTTTTTTTTACAAATATATGCCGACATATTCATTATAAAGTGGCCCGAATATGAGTTTAAATAAATAATCATATAACCTGTCAATTATTCACTCAGTTTCCCCTCACTTCATAGCATAAGGTAGAGAGCCCCTTTAGTGCGTCGGTATCCAATCCATTACACTTGTTCATATAGAATATGCCCACATCACTCAAAATCCAGTCCGTGTTTTCTCTGCGACCTTGCTTGCGGTCCTTGAACTTGTTCATATAGAAAATGCCCACATCACTCAAAATCCAGTCCGCATTTTCTCTGCGACCTTGCTTGCGGTCCTTGGACTTATTCATATAGAAAATGCCCACATCACTCAAAATCCAGTCCGCATTTTCTCTGCGACCTTGCTTGCGGTCCTGCAGGTGTACGAAGCACATTAGCACACAGCACTGCAGAACAAGAACGTGAATGGATGCAAAATGGACATGAGAAACTATTTCAAGAAAGTAAGTATTCATTACTGCTTGTAGTAAAATGTATTAGCTCCACTTTACACCAGGTCTGTGTTTGACAAAAAGTTACATTCCCGCTCTAAAACAATGCTGCTACTTAGTTAGCTAGTTAGCCTGAAATGCATCATGAAGGTCCTGGTTATTTATAAAGTTAAATGTGCACTCTTTTTACCATTTGCTATCTTTGGGGTCTCTTCCTTCTGGAGCATCAGGTGTGTTTCTCACTTTACACATGGAGGAGAACAGGAGCTGAGCTCATTCACGTATGACTATCATCAGTAGATAATAATAATAATCACTCCACAACCCCTATTAAACTGTAGGAGTCAGGGCAGAGGAGCACAGAAAGTGAGAGGAGAGAGGCCTCTACTGGAAAGGTGAGTAGGAGAATAATGATACATATAATAAAATATTAAAACTTTTTTTTTTTTTAACGGCTTATCGATAAGCCATTCGTTTTATTTATTTCTGGGTGGATCATGTTGACTATTGGTCCTCCTAATTGTCAATCATTCTGGTGATGTTACGTAAGGACATATATATATATATATATATATATATATATATATATATATATATATATATATATATATATATATATATATATATATATATATATATATATATATATATATATATATATATATATATATATATATATATATATATATATATATATATATACATATATATATGTATATATATATATATATATATATATATGTATATATATATATATATATATATATATGTATATATATATATATATATATACATATATATATGTATATATATATATATATATATATATATATATATATATATATATATATATATATATATATATATATATATATATATATATATATATATATATATATATATATATATATATATATATATATATATATATATATATATATATGTATGTGTGCGAAAAAATCACAAGACTATTTCATCTCTACAGGCCTGTTTCATGAGGGGTTTCCCTCAATCATCAGGAGATTTTAATAGAAGCATTCACATACCATGGTTTATATAGGGCACAGAACGGGTACGTACAGGCAGGGGTAAGGGCGTGGTGATTGGCTCATGTGTTACCTAGGAGGTGTTTCCTTCTGTGACGGCATGCTGATACAATTTCGCTGCGCTTGTTGAGGGATGACAGGTCTGGACGGTATATAATAAACAGTTTCTCCTTTAAGCATAGGTTTCATCTTTTATTACCACTGTTGTAAGGTGTGCTGGATGCAAGAATTTGCCATGTTATTGAATATTCAACATGATTGTCTTTGAGATTCCAAATGTGTTTGCTGAGTTCTGTAGTGTTCCGCAGGCTTTTGCTTCTGAAAGAAGCCTTGTGATTGTTCCATCTGGTTTTGAATTCTCCCTCAGTTAATCCTACATATGTGTCGGATGTGTTAATGTCCTTGCGTGTTACCTTTGCTTGATAAACGACTGATGGTTGTAAGCGCCCCCCGTTGAGAGGGCAATCAGGTTTCTTGCGGCAGTTACAGCCTTTGTCGGTTTTGGAGTCGTTCTGCCTGGTGGTGGACGGCTCCTTTTCAATTGCTTTGTTGTGGTTTGAAATGATTTGTCGTATATTGTTCATACAGCTGTAGCTCAATTTAATGTTGTTCTTGTTGAATACTTTTCTTAGGGTGTTGCCTTTGGGGAAGTGTTTGTCGATCAGAGTGAGGAATTTGTGGCCAATATTAGTTGAGACGTTTTTACTGTATGGGGGGTTGTACCAGATAATGTTGTTTCGTTTTCTGCTCTTTTTTGGTTGGTTTCCTGGCGTGGGTTCGTAGGTGAGGGTGAAGTTGTATGCGCTTTCATCAAGTGCTTTTTGGTACGGGGGGTTGCTTTGTCGAATTCAGCTTTGCTAGATGACAGCATCGATAGTCTTTTATTAATTCCGGTAGGTATTCTTTTCGTGGTGGTGGGCGGGTGGTTGCTGTCATGGTGCACGTATTGGAGTGTTGTGTTGGGTTTCGTGAATGGTTGGTAGCTGTTATTTCTCAGGTTGAAAGTGACATCGAGGAAGTTGACGGTTTGCTTGTTGGCTTCAATCGGGATCCGTAGGCCGTTCTCTTTGAAGATTTGGCATATGCGCTTCTTGGTATTCTCGCTGCTCCTTGGCGAGACGCGACGCACTGCCAGTCTGTCATCACGGTAAATACCAAGGTTCAGGTTGAGGCTAGCGAGCTGGGAGAGGAGGAAACTCTCAACGAGTTCGCACGTTTTTCCTCCGTCAAAACTTCCCATAGTGACGTCGAATGTTGAATTGTTCTTTTTTTGCCATGGTGTACTGTTGCGGATGAGTATGGAGTTCTTTGCGTGGATGATGATGTTTCTTTCGTTGCCTGTGATTAAGTCGTAGTCCGAGGCGAAGTCTAGTGCTTGAGTCAGTAGGTCTTGCGTGATGGAAGGGTAAAATTCTTTGACATCGACATATATATATATGTATGTATATATATATATATATATATATATATATATATATATATATATATATATATATATATATATATATATATATATATATATATATATATATATATATATATATATATATATATATATATATATATATATATACATATATAATAGATTGTATTTGTAATCTACTTTACGTTTGATTCCAAATCTCAAAGTGCTACAGAATTACAACCATTGGCGTTGTTAGGCCTATTTTGGCGTTGTAATAAATAAAAATTAAAAAAAATGGCTTATCGATAAGCCATTTGTTTTATTTGCTATATATATATATATATATATATATATATATATATATATATATATATATATATATATATATATATATATATATATATATATATATATATATATATATATGTCCTTACGTAACATCACCAGAATGATTGACAATTAGGAGGACCAATAGTCAACATGATCCACAACATCCTCTAGTATACCTTTTAAGTCTTTCATATATATATATATATATATATATATATATATATATATATATGCATATATATGTATGAAAGACTTAATATGTATATATATATAAGAAAAACCCAGACACCATCTTTGTAGTCATTTTTCTCCTGCGTGGACTTCCGTCTTCCTTTACAATGAGTGAAGCTGCACGAAACCTTGTGTCTGCAATTGTAAATAATTTAGTTTTTAAGTTTTGTGTTTCTTATAGAATCTATATAAAGTAATATACATTAGCCTATTGTTAAAATAATGAAAAAAACATCATTAAATATATTTGTTTTATTGTATTGTTACATTAATAGGTGTTGTATTATTATAGGATGACTTGTTAAACATTTCATAGGATTTTCAGAGGGAGGAAAAACCAAGACATTTAATATCAAATGTAAAATGAATAAATACATAAAAAGAAAAAGAAAAAAAATGGTTAAAAGCCATGGTCCCGGGGAGCATTTAATTTCGTCCCGTGCATTTTTTTTTACCGTCCCCGGGACCACGGGACTACGTTAAACTCAAACCCTGGAAGTTACATTTTATTGTTTGCATTATTTGTTTCAGCATTGCACTTTGAAGATGGTCCCTGAGCTCTTTGACAGCTTTGGCTCTTTTTCAGATCAGCAGATGGACTTAAGTCTTTCTTATTTACAGTATATATAAACGTTTCTCATTTCTATTCAAATTTCCATATATATTTAATTTCCTTAACGGCTTACCATAATGTATATATATATAAATATATTATATACAAGCCAAATTATCCCGATCCAGATATTACTTTAATTCAAGTAATTAAGTAATATTTCCAGGGATTGAATTTACGACCATTTTAGTCACATATGTGCCCAAATTGTAATCTGTGCAACTTCAAAATATTTGTGAACAAACAATTATTGTATTGTGTGCTAAAGTCGTGGCATTAGCCTCTATGTTGTGAATTAATAACATAGAGGCTAATGCCATGGCTTTCATTGTGTTTCAGTGTAACTTGAAGGATCATGCAAGTAATTGTTTCTTGTTGATGCTGTAAACAAAATGTCACTGTGTAAATCCATGTTTGTTGTTGTACTGAACACAGATTGAAAATAAACCGACTGAAATAATAATAATAACAATGAATAATTTCTAAGTCTTTGTTAGCCGTTAGTGAAGTTTTGTGCTCGTGCTCAACGTCGCTCGCATCCTGTGCATCTCCTGGGGGCTAAGCCCCCCCTGTCCTTAAAAGCTAGTGACGCCCCTGAAAATGCATATATACAAGCCATATACAGTTGACACTTTCATTGTTTTTTTGTTTCTTATACATTTCCATGATCAGAAAGGAGCGGATGGAAGAATACTATTCTTATATTTATCTGCCCCCTTTTTAACACAAATTATTTTAGATGTAGTTTTGGATATCTCTGAACGCTGTGTTTTGCATTCTATTTTAGCGGTTAACCCAGTGAGACATCACAGTGTGGTGGACGTGACTTATTTGGCCATTTCTCGTAAATGCTGCTGGCCAGCCTCCTCCTCCTCTGTTAAAGGCTGTGAGACTGTTAGCCGCCGCCTGGAGCTTCCAGTGTCATTCCTTCTCGTGCCGTCCCGCCTGCTCTGATGGTTACGAAAGAAATATTTCCGTGTTTATTTGCGCATGACATTTGACACCAAACTGTTTTGTCAACATTAGGTATGTGTAGTTTCATATCACTGTTATTGTGACCAAAACTATCACAGTTGTCATTATTATCACAGTTTTGTTGAATGCGCTCAAAAAGTAACTAAACGCCAATTGAAATGTTTCATTTCAGAAAATAAGAAATAAAATAGACACACAATACACTTTCTTGGCAGAAGAAACATCAAATATTGTTCTGTTTCTTAAGCGCCATAATATTTTTATTTGAGTGATTACATATGTTTATCTTTTTTTGTTTCAATTTGTAATGGTTTTAGAGTTGTTTTTTTCAATCATGATGGCGCTTCACTTGAGGTTTATGTGACGTCACGCGAGTTCACTTCCTGTTGCAAAAAACTGTCGTATTCCTCTGAGGAATTGATCACTCTTTACTTTGAGGGCACAGCGTGTAGGTTCAATGTGCACAATTGAATATCTTAGTTGCTTAGATAACAATGTTTTATACAAGTTTAGGTTGTGGTAAGTTGCTTCTTTTGGGGAAAGACGCTATTATCTTTTTATTTGTAATAATAAATGTATTTTTAATAATAATGTATTTGTAATTTAAGATTGCTAGCTTGCATGCTAACTAGCATGTCGGTCCATGAGTTTATCAAAGTGCAGTTATCTGCATTTACCGCAGTTACCGTTTATCGTTACATCCCTAGCACACATGGAACATCAAGTACGAATTTGGATTAACAGCTAAACTCTGACAAAAAAGACAATACTACATGGTTTGAATAAAAACAAGAGCAATGGTAGGATAAAGTATTATTTCCATCTAATTGTGGCTTATGCACATTGACACCAGCATACAGTGAGATAAATGCAACTAAAATCTTTTTTTCTTTTTGAGTTGATCAGGTTGTTGATTGTGGCTTGTGGAAAGTTGGTCTAACTGGATCACCTGGGACTGGAACACCCCATGTCGCATACGCCCATCCACAACATCCTAAACATGCTCAATGGGGGACATGTCCGGTGAGTATGTTGGCCATGCAAGAACTGGGATGTTTTCAGCTTCCAGGAATTGTGTACAGATCTTTGCAACATTGTGCATTGTACATGCTGCAACGTGAGGTGATGGTCTTGGGTGAATGGCACAACAATGGGCCTCAGGATCTTGTCACGGTATCTCTGTGCATTCAAAATGCCATCAATAAAATACACTTGCGTTCATTGTCCATAACATAAGCCTGCCCATACCATAGCCCCACCCCCCTGTGGGCCACTTGATTCACAATGTTGACATCAGCAAAACGCTGTCTGCCATCTGCCCTGAACAGTGAAAACCGTGATTCATTGGTGAAGAGAACACCTCTACAACTTGCCAGACACCATCAAGTGTCAGCATTTGCCACTCAAGTCGGTTACAACAACTAACTGCTGTCAGGTCGAGACTTCAATGAGAACATGCAGATGAGCTTCCATTAACAGGTTCTCACAGTTTGTGCAGAAGCTATTTGGTTATGCAAACCAATTGTTGCAGCACCTGTCTGGGTGACGATCTTGGAGTTGCACCTGCTGGATGTGGAGATCCTGGGCTCGTGTGATTACACGTGGTCTGCAATTTTGAGGCTGGTTGGATGTACTGCCAAATTCTCTGAAACGCCTTTGGAGACGGCTTATGGTAGAGAAATTAACATTCAATTGACGGGCAACAGTTCTGGTGGACATTCCTGCAGTCACCATGCCAACTGCAGGCTCCCTCAAAATTTGCAACATCTGTGGCATTGTGCTGTGTGATAAAACTGAACATTTCAGAGTGGCCTTTTATTGTGGGCAGCCTAACGCACACCTGTGCTGTTTAATCAGCATCTTGATATGCCACACCTGTAAGGTGGGATGGATTACCTTGGCAAAGAAGAAATGCTCACTAACACAGCTTTAGACAGATTTGTGAACAGTATTTGAGAGGAATAGGTATTTTGTGTATATAATAAAAGTTTTAGATCTTAGAGTTCAACTAATGAAAAATGAAAGCCAAAACAAAAGTGTTGCATTTATATTTGTGTTGAAGGTTTCAATACAGGCCAAAAGTTTGGACACACCTTCTCCTCATTCAATGGGTTTTCTTTATTTTCATGATTATTTACATTGTAGATTGTTACTGAAGTAATCAAAAGTATGAATGAACACATGTGGAGTTATGTACTTAACAAAAAAGGTGAGATGACTGAAAACATGTTTTATATTATAGTTTCTTCAAAATAACCACCCTTTGCTCTGATTACTGCTTTGCACACTCTTGGCATTCTCTCGGTGAGCTTCAAGCACACCTGTGAAGTGATAACCATTTCAGGTGACTACCTCTTGAAGCTCATCAAGAGAATGCAAAGAAAGTGTGAAAAAGTAATCAGAGCAAAAGGTGACTATTTTGAAGAAACTAAAATACAAAACATGTTTTCAGTTATTTCACTTTTTTTGTTAAGCACATAACTCCACATGTTTTCATTCATAGTTGTGATGCCTTCAGTGACAATCTACAATGTAAATAGTCATGAAAAAAAAGAAAACCCATTGAACGAGAAGATGTGTCCAAACTTTTGGCCTGTACTGTGTATATGCATGTATTGGGGCTGTCAAACGATAACAAATATTTAATCGTGATTAATCGCATTTTGTTCATAGTTAACTCAAAATCACAGATAGGTATAATTTTTCATCATTCATTTTTAAGGGGGGTGGTTGTATGGCAATATTTTAATCTCTATTAATTCATAAAAATGTAATAATGAGCCTGCTAATCATTCTGTAATTGAGGGCTCGACCAGAACATGTTGTAAAATAATTCACTTAATATTTCAGCCAGCCAAAACCCCCCAACCTCACCCCCATATTCCTTAACTGATGTATAGGGATGAATTATCGAGTTCGAGCCCATTATCGAATCCTCTTATCGAAAAAATAAAAATAAATATTGTCTGTTGTTACCCCCCTAAAAAAATAAAATAAAAAAATAAATATTGACTGTTGTTACCCATGGTATGGTATTTATTTATTTTTTTGTCATAAAAAAATACAATCATGTGTGCTTACGGACTGTATCCCTGCAGACTGTGTTGATCTATATTGATATATAATGTAGGAACCAGAAATATTAATAACAGAAAGAAACAACCCTTTTGTGCGAATGAGTGTGAATGAGTGTAAATGGTGGAGGGAGTTTTTTTGGGTTGGTGCACTAATTGTAAGTGTATCTTGTGTTTTTTATGTTGATTTGATAAAAAAAAAATTAAATAAAATAAAAATATTTCTTGTGCGGCCTGGTACCATTTGATCCACGGACCGGTACCGGGCCGCGGCCCGATGGTTGGGGACAAGGGGTAGGCTACAAGATAACGTTAACGTTATCAGACACATACAAAAAGGCTAACGTTAACGTTAACGTTAGCCACTGACTATGCTTAGGTAACGTTAGTCTAGCTAACATTACTGCAATCCTGGATTGACATACGAGGTAACGTTATTTTAGCTTAAAGGCTACGAGTGAGCATGTATGGAAATTAACCGGCAACAGTTAACGTTAGTTACTCACCAGCACTATCACTGGAATTGGCGCTGCAGGTTAAAGAGGGGCGTGCTTCGTCGCTGCTTCTCCACGACACCTTTCTCTAACCTTCAGGTTATGTGCAGCCTGAACATGTTTCAACATGCTTGTTGTACTTCCCCCCTTACATGAGAGCGAAGCCTGGCAATAATTGCAGATAGCCGTTTCCTCGTCGTATTTTTTTGTAAAATGAAGCCATGCCTTGAGGCGTTTTTTCCGGTCCATTGTTGTTGGATTCGTTCCCAGGGATTCGAATAAGGAACCAACTCTTTTTCTTTACTATAGTGGCCTCGATAACGGGAACCGGTTCTCAAAAAGGGATTAGAGTCCATGGAATCGGTTCTTTTCTTTTCGAACAACCGGGAGAACCGGTTTCTAACATCATCCCTACTGATGTACTAGCATTACTTTAGGTGCAAATATCACAGAATTACAGAATGTCTCTGACAAAGCACGATTGTAATGTAAGACATTTTCATTTGGTTAATGTCAGGGTTTCCCCTAAATCACCAAAATACCTGTGGTGCTGGGAGCGTGTCGATATGACGTCATCGCAGGATTTGCTATGATGCATATATTCTTTAAAAAGGCAAAAAAAAAAGTGAATATGTATATTTAATGTGAATATACCATTATTAAGTATATTATTAACATATATATGTTTCTTACATATCGTTGTGTTCTATTTTTCATTTTTATTTTAGAGAGTCCTCAAATCCTTTTAGTCACTTTTTCAGTAATAAAAACGACTGGCAACAAATCTAGCATCTTTTGTTTGTTTTTGCCGACTGTACTCGTGTTTAGAGACTCAGTTTAGATTCTGTCGCGCAATGTTCGTGATGAAAAGCGAGCTGTAAAGAGTCAGATGTCACATTTGCTTTGCGTTGCTGGGAGCCTTTCACTCATTAATGGCCGCCAGTGTCATCTTAAATTGTGAAGATCGCTGTCCGCGGGTATATGTCGAATATAATAAAGTATGTCCAGAAAACCCCATGTTTAATATGTATGTAATTTTTCCGTGTCGGTGAAGAATGAGCAAATGTAGTGTGTCTAGAAGTGAAGCACGGAGGCAGACGTGTGTGCACGAAGGAAATACTTGTTGGAATTGGGCCCGTTGTTATCATAAAATTGGCAATAATAGCTAAAAAGAGCGTCAGACTTTGTTTGTTTTCTCCTGTACGCTACAATTCATTATTTTACTTTATTTTGTTAGGTGTGGCGGCTAATATGAAGCCGTACATTAAGGAGAAACCCTAAACTTAGTTAAACCGGATGTAAAGTGGAGCGCTTTTATTTTGAAGTCGGAAAAGTGTGTGATTGTTTAAAGAAAGTGTCTTGACATGTCAGAACGGCTGTTTGTAATAAAAAAAAAGTCTCCATTCGACATCCTGACGACTGTCTTTCATTTCTTTTACTAAATCAGTCACAGTAACAATATAAATGTTATGTTATCACTGCACCTTAACCATAATCTGAACACAGAAGCGAAGCACTACTCACTGCTGAACGACGTGCGCAGCTGCAGGGATGTCGTCTCTTCTCATGGCGAAAAAGAGTCCTTTCTTGTCGGGAGAACAACTTTGACTTTGAACCTGATATTTTCTTTTGTCCATTTCTGCTCGCTTGTGGCTCATCAGCAGTAAGTGAACTGCAGCCAAGTTACCCCCGCCGCGGCACGGCAGGAGGGTCAAAAAGGAAGTGTTCGTGTTAAATCACCAATTTAAAAAATTCCAAATAGTCCAAATAGTCAAAATTCTGTAGTCCTCTCTGACTCTCCATGACTGAGGTTGCCAGATACGCAGCCGAATCCGAATCCTACTCCAAGGAACTTCAAATGGCAATCGACGAGTCCTACGCTGTAGGTTTCTCTTGTTTATGCTTCTTGCAAGATGGTTTACTAAGTAATTATGCCACATTTTACTGATGTAGATTAGCCAAATGTATTTGTAAAGTTACGCAGCAATATTTTAGTCTGGAGTCGAGACAGATTGTTGGCATTACCCTGCTAAAATGTCTAGTTTAACCGCACGGACCATCGTCAAAATAATTATATATAATAATATATAATATATCGCATAGGCCTACTTTGATGGCAAGTCAAGGCCAACAGTAAAATTACCGCCACATTTCGTTCAGCATAACTCAATGTTGCATTGTCTTCGATTTACGCACATCAAAAGAGCATTATCCATCCATCCATCCATTTTCTACCGCTTATTCCCTTCGGGGTCGCGGGGGGCGCTGGAGCCTATCTCAGCTACAATCGGGCGGAAGGCGGGGTACACCCTGGACAAGTCGCCACCGCATCGCAGGGCCAACACAGATAGACAGACAACATTCACCCGCACATACACAAATACAAATAGAAGTAGTAAACATTGAAAGGGTAAAATAAACTAGATTTTTGGGTGTAATAATAGATGATAAAATTAACTGGAAATATCATATACAAAATATGCAACATAAGGTGGCAAGAAATATTTCAAAAATGAGCAAAGCAAAACATGTTTTGGACCAAAAATCACTTCATATTCTCTACTGCTCGCTAGTGTTACCATATTTGAGTTATTGTGCAGGAATATGGGGAAATAACTACAAATGTGCACTTCATTCACTAATCGTTTTACAAAAAAGATCAGTTAGACTGATACATAATGATGGATATAGAGAACATAAAAACACTATTGAATCGAAAATATTGAAATTCAACGATTTGGTAAAATTGCAAACAGCTAAAATGATGTACAAAGCAAACTATAACCTGCTACCCAAGAATGTCCAACACTTCTTCTCAACTAAAGAGGCGAAATATAACAGAGGAAAAAATAACTTAAAACATTTGCATGCTCATACAACATCTAAGACATTTAGCATATCAGTATGTGGAATTAAACTATGGAATGGATTAAGTAAATAAGTTAAACAATGTACTGATATGATCCAGTTTAAGAGGTTGTTCTAATTAATAGTGCTTACAAAGTACAAGGAAGAAAAATTATGAGAAATACCTTCAACCTTATTCTTCATTTCAGTATGTTTATCATGAGTGACTTGATTATATATTGTAAGAACTGCTGTATTAATCATTCACTGATGTAATTGTGTTACAAAAAGAAGACAGTAAATGAACATATGTATTTGTAAACACTGAAGTGGGAAAGGGGTAGGGTTAAATCAGCTTTGCTTCTTCCTACTCCTTTTCGGACATGATGTAAAGAGAAATTATATGAAATTATGTGTGATGTATTATAATGTAAGTGTGTTCATGTTTGAAATAAACTAAACACAATCAATCAATTAATCACCATCTTTCAGTGCAGAGTGGCATTCTATGAGCCAACTCCCATTACCCAAAAACCTTGTTACGCATAAATCATATAGCCTACTACCATGTCAATACACAAAGTAATAAATCTTTACATATAATGCATTATATTGTGCCAAGCAAATACCACCCCATATGTGTTTGATGCACATACAGTACCAGAAACCACAATTAGCCGTGCTAACATTGGAACACATTTCCTCAGCATATCTGCATATTGAGAACAAAATAGGCACTGACACTACCCATATCCACATAGGTTTTATTTGTCGAAAATATACTTTTCCCTGTCAGTTGGATGACACATCGAAATACAGGCTAACGGGCATATATTTCCCCCGTTAGCCTATGTGTCGATGTGTCATTGACCGGGCTAGCATGCTAAGCATTCGTTGCACGAACATACTAGCTTTGTTAGACAAGGTCAAAGACTATATTGAACAATATAGTTTACATACGAAATGTCCATTTCCATTATCAAAAGTATCAAGGAGGAAATTAGCAAGTTTTTCGTCAGATGAAAAAATCTTCTCCACCTTCAATCATCTCCATCTTTCAAAGGCATCCTCAATACAAATCCTTGTTTTGTTCCTGGCATTGTCATGAATAAGTTGAGAATTGTAACGACGCCTTTTAGATTTACTAAGGTCTGACATGTTTAGTAACTATACCAGTGGCAGTAGCTCGACGAAGTCTCTAATGGTGCTCTTACTCCCACTCACACGTCACCTTTTGCTGCACCTTTATGTCTTTGGCATCGCAAAGTCCCAGGCAACCTGGATGTGACACACTCACAGACTTTCTAATTGGTCAAATGGTAGAGGGCGGGGTATTGAAATGAAAACAATAACAATATTTTGGGGCTGTAAATCTAATTTTGAAATGAGCATATCCCGGCTGAACTACAGTTATCAGTTACAAAGGTATTCGAAAATAACATGATTTATTAACCTCTCAAAGCCCAAGCTGTTTGTTTACATGCTTTTGTAGTGGAAAGTCCAGGTTGTCAATGAGAACCAAAGTAGATTTAACACAAGAGTTTTATTTTACTCATAATCAAATGGTACAATGGTTGGGTTGAGTTGTCTAGCACACAGAAAGTTTCCCCCCCGGGCGCGCCCGTCACCATGAAAAAGAAGATGGTGCCCAAAACACTCTCTTCGTTTGACTTTATCCCTTTCTTATCTCTCTTGTTAGTGCGTCAATGTCTTGTTTTGTTTTCCCTATCTGTTCCATAACAACTCGAATCTTTTAGACAGTCAACACATTCAGTTAGACAGGTTGGCACGACTTAAGGTTCACTTTTGTCCCACAGAAGAGGAAGAGAAATCAAAATGAGCATACATTTTTGACAGACATGAACTATAGGTCAAAGGTCAGAAATTCTACTACATACCCGCCTTCCAGGGTCTTAAGACCCTGGACCAAAACAATTTCTGATATAGACCACTAAATTAAATCTCTACCGCAGATAGAGGCAAAAACCTCAATGTTTTTATACGAGGCAAAAATTCCGTCTATGACCCTCCTTCAGAGCGATCGCTGTTACCAGCCTGCAGTAAAACCATCTCACAGAACACAATTAGTGGCCTACCCTTTGAGTTAGTAACGTAATACCAAAATACTTTGATCATGAACATAATTAGATGAATATATATATGCTTATTCAAGATGTATTTTCACATTAATAATGAATCAAACAAGATCTGGTTTAGAATTAATATAGACTTATGACTGTAGGCTGTTGCATTATTATTTTTCCCGGCATTTGCAATGAATGTAGTTACCAATTGATTTTGTACACACAACTGAATTTCGTATGAGTCCATGTTCGATTAGTGCTCGTATAGATGGCTCGGTGGTGCCTCAGGCTGGTGGCCTGCCGACACCTCGTTGGGCTTTTGGCTGCCTTGGTGAAGAAAGAGATCCACTCAAACAGTCTGTCTCTGTCTGTTCTTGGGGTGTGGTTCAGTCCATTGGGCAGACTGTTTAATGGCATGTCCGTGCTGGCCGAAATTGGGGAAAAGTATGGGGCTTTGGGGAAGGCGGGGCAAAGTATGGGGCGTTGGGGCTTTGGTCCAGGCCCTCGGCTTGCTTCAACGCCTCCTCGCTGCTTCGGCACTCCCGACACTTCTTTCCACAGCTGCTGGAGTCCCGGTGGACACATATTGGCTGGCAACGTTAGTTGTTCTCGTCATCGCTGGCAAGGTGTTGTCTCTCCTCTCGGTTCCTTCCAGTCAGGTATCGGGTGTTGGTCCTGGATCGGCTTTGACCGTGCCCCTCTTAGCGAGTGCAAGGGAATCTGGAGTGGCTGCTTTCATCCTCAAATCTGCATAGAGGAACTGGCACACAATATTCTACATTTTGCAAACTTACCATTTTGGTCTCATGGTCTTTCCACCTTCCTAGGAAGCTGCTGGTCCTGAGAAGTGCTGATCTTGTGACTGAAAATGATAACCTGTTTTCTTAAAATAGGTGCCGTTGTTTGACCTAATCTTTTTGGGGAAACCATGTCGGGATATTAGATCATTCACAAAACATTTAATTACTGAATTGGCACCCTCCTTTGAGGTTGGGGTTGCTTTCGCCAACCACTGCAATTGTCAATCTAAATCATTACGTTCCTTTATCCTTGTACCGGATTGATCATATCCATTAAATAAAACCTCAACCCGCTCAAACTTGACCCAATCCAAACTCACCTCCCCCCTCTGTCCCTCTCACAGGGACAGTGTTAGTCGTAGTAATAGTAATAGTAGTAGTAGTAGTAGTATTAGTAGTTTCAGAAACATCCAAGAAAAAGAAAAGACAGCTGATAGTCAAGTGCAGCAAGAACAGAGGCGGAGGACAGGTCATGTTTGAGGTCAATGTTCGCTTTTGCAATAGTACTTTGATATTTCACAACACCTAGTGAATTATTGTGGCCTCAATAATTCACTAAATAGTTGTATTTAATTTAGTCTATCTATGATGGGACAATGCACAGAAACATTAAGTTCAGAAACAGATGTGTTCTGTACCAGATTATATCTAAATAGCTACTTTCCATCTGTAGTCCCTGGCTACCTAAATTAAAGGGATCCACAAATCAAGCACTAAAATTATGACACTAATTAATCATAATAAATATATACATTCATAATAATCAATAATTAATCAAAAATAATCATACTGTAGCATGTATTCAATTATAAGAAAAGTCACCAAATGCCCCTTCATGGACACATACTTACCATACAATACAAGCACACCTTATTTACATCATCACACAAAGACCATACATGCTCTTGTTCACATCTGTCATCATTCATAACAACAACCAAGATTTTAACAGCCATACCTCACAATTTACAACAAAAATGCTCTCATAGATAAATATAATACTCATTAAATTGATGTGTCAACATAATGCCCCTCTTAGTGACCGTCTGAGCAGCCTTGATTGCTCCAAAGCCACTTTTTAATTTCTAATTTTCTATTCCTTTTGTTATAACGTGGAGAAGGCTAATTGGTCTGTACATGTTCTGGTCTTCTTTATTTCCTGCTTTATGGATTTAATCATAGTAGCAGTTTCTCGACGTGGTAGGGAAAGTGTTTTCCGTTATTGATTTATTTATCAATCGTTGTTATACGAGCAATAATACAATCCTTATATGTTTTTAGGAAGATAGTGTCCAACCCATATATATATATATATATCTAGATCGTGAGTCTGATAATGCAGTGAAGATTTTGTTTAACTTTGTTTCATTTGTTACTTCTAAAATGAGTCCATCCTGAATAAATGACAATTATTTGCACTGATTTTGAGGGATTTTTATTCAGGGTTTGTACAGACTGGATGAAATATTCATTAAAATTATTACTTATGTCCAGACTGTCTGCGATAGTAGCACCATTGATATTTAATGTTATAGTGTCGTTTCTTGTTTGCTCTCTTTCCGTAAGTTTGTATCTGGTTTTCCATAACTTTCTAATGTTCCCTTTTGCAGCTTTGATTAATTCTAAGTGAAAGTCAGCCTTAGACTTCCGCATAAACATTGTAAATTTGTTCCTCAAAACTTTTAAATCCTACGATCTGTATTTAGACCTGTTATAATTTCTCTTATGAGAGCTGAGTCCTCATGTCTTTATTAGAATCCAAACTGTTTTATTAATCCAATGGTATTTTTATTTTAGCACTCTTCTTTCTGGTTTTGTATTCGTGTATTTACAGATGTTCTCTTTAATTTTTGTCATCCAATTGTAATTCTAGTATAGGGCTGCTTATCATTTGTATCATGTAGAAGCCGTTTATAATATCCTTAAGTTTCTTTCTACGCGTCTTATTTAACCAGTCCAGATTAACGTCCTCCATGACGTTACTTCTGTCATACTATGCTGTTTGAGGATGTCTGAAAATGAATCAAGAAAAATGTCTTTAGCTGTGGTCGGTCGGTATACTACAATTACCTTGAAATACATTTCTGAGGAAAATGTGATTTTAATTTCAACATACTCAAATTGATCTACTTTTAATGTTTTCCCTTTCATAAATCATAATTCCTCCCCCCTTTGTCACTCTTTGTAGCCTACAGCAGAAATGTCCAAATTGCAACCAATAGCTATGTTTTTAACAGACAACCGAAATAATTGATTTGCGTATCGGTTCAATCAGCGGCAGCTACGCCCTGTTTTATCATTTGACCTAAAAAAATTTTGGTTTCGTAGGCAGGGCAGAGGGAACAATGTGGGTCATTAGTTGTCCATCTTATACCATTCTAATTGTTTTAAGGATAGTTCACATGAGCGGCCATACCTTGAGTCCCACCATATATAAGAGTCAAAAGGCTCCTATTATGAGTCGTCTAATTGGTGATCATACACTTTGGCGGTTTGGGTGGCAGGACACACGGACGCACCTCAGTCAGCCAGTGCTATGACAGTTGGAGCAGTCCCCGTCTTCCATTTGTTCCTGGGAGGCGTCCCCAGTAGTTGTCAGCTGATGTCGTGCTGTCAGGCAACATCAGGAAGTTCCTTCTGTGCAGTATTGAATTGTCAGGGCACAGTTCGTAAGCAGGTCATTTCAAGGTGTGTGCAGGTTGACCACAAAGGAATGCTTCAAAGATTGTGTTGAACATTGTCCGTTGACACTTATGTCCAGCAGGGGTCTGTTTGTATCCTGCTGTTCGTCCTGCTGTCACACCTGTATTTTTTGTGAGCATGTTCTGGCTACACCTTGGAGCTTGTCTTGTTCAGAGAAGCTGGCAGTCCCCCGGCTGCACATCCTTTTCACCCTCGCTTGACCTAGCACAACCGTGGCTACCACCCAAGTCCGTCTGTATGGTTTTACGTTTTGTTGAGGTTTTTTCCTCCAGAATTTGGAACTCCAAACATGTACACCTATCGTTTTCATATCCTCTCGGTTAGTTCAATTTTGCATATCACGTTTTTTGTTTTTTTTAAATTACAGTCTTAACTATCCCATTAATTGCTAATCAATAACCTTAATTCAAAGATTATACGTACTACTTCATGTGTATTTAAGTACCCTTTTAATTCACTTAAAGATTATCTATAAGTTAATTTAAACTATCATTTGTCTATCAGTAGGCGCGAGCAAGCTGTCATGCTTGCACTCTGACCTCCTGCTGTGCGTGATACTCTCCAAAACAAAGGAATGTTTTTATTCACGTTTCTCCTTATCTTTCAGCTAAATCTTTTAATCTTTTAACTTTTAACGTCCGTACTGTGTTTATTTTTATTGTCTGCATTTTAAAATATTTAAAATCTCAGGTACCCCTTGGCATACCTTCAAGTACCTCCCTTTTTTGTCCGGGCGGAAACACCATACCCTCATTTGAGAACTACTGGTTTAGCCTATGAAAAATCCTTTGTCTCATACATCATTACACTGTACTACTCCTCTTTGGGGGGCTATAATGACAGGGAATGCAAAACAATAACAGTGCAATACTTTTTTTTATATCATGGTCGTTAATGCCTAGTTTCTCTTTTAATAGAATCTATTTTGTTTCCATTTATACCCTTATTAGTTACTGTTTACTTTTTAGTTCTTCTTCCAAAGGGAACTCTCCTGAAGGAATCAATAACGTTTTATCTGTCTATCTATCTATCTATTACTAACCCGAGCACAATTCATGACGTCATGCTCATCTTGCAGACAGTTATTTCCATTTAGTTTTATTCTCTATTTGTAATTCTACATGCACCAATGTCACATAGAAATTTGCTTTCTTTGTTATTTATTTATATTATTATTTCTGGTTTACTTGCTGTCTGTTTACTTAAGTTCTC
Organism: Entelurus aequoreus; assembly: GCF_033978785.1. Lineage (NCBI taxonomy): Eukaryota > Metazoa > Chordata > Actinopteri > Syngnathiformes > Syngnathidae > Entelurus > Entelurus aequoreus. The sequence goes on from NC_084733.1 coordinate 51,475,292, forward strand.
ATATTTTGGTCTGTCTTCCTTCTGATTAGAATTTGTTTAACGCTTCTCTACGTTTTGTTTTGACAATGGCGCTGAGTGGCTCTTATCTGTACTTCTTCAGACTCTATGTTTCACAGATGCCCTTAGATGTATTAGAATATAAATTTAACTTTTATTTTATTGTGTGTTTATTCCTAAAAAAATTAAAATGTCAATGTATGATCAATTTATCTTTATCAAATTTAAATTCAATATTATTAATTTATTTGTTGTATAACTATTAATTCAAAGTTACAGTGTGTCCTAATCTATGATGTTCGTGCGTGTGTGTTTGTCTCAACTTCCACACAGAAACTGGATGGATCAGATAAGCAACAAGGCTGTACCAAAAAAAAAGTATACTAGACATATAAATGAATGATGAATTAAACAATGTTTCAATGTCCCACAATCCGTATTTATTTATTGATATTTAAACGTGTAATTTTCCATATATCTATTATTTTACTGGACTTAGCAAGCATCTACTACTAGCACACTCTACAGACCGAGAATAACTGTTCAACCACACTTAGTAATGCCAAGCTAGATGCTAACCTAGCCTTACTATGCCTCAGTAAGCAAACTTTTGCTAACCTAGCCCCATGCTATGCTAACACAATGCTAACCTAGCTCAATGCTATGCTAACACAATGCTAACCCAGCTCAATGCTATCAGTGTCACTCCTCTTCGAACCAATGCCTCACGCAGCTGTCACTCACACAGCCTCGTCACACGCACACACTCTTATCTCAAAATGTCTCCCAGCTTTTTTTTTTTATATGTGTCACACAGTCACTCACACACAGAGAATTTACCAGCGAGCAAGAGCCTTTTTTCCCGTATTCAAAATCTCAGTGTGTAAAACAACTGTAATATCGCACAGTCACAATCACCAGTATAGTTAAAAACAAATTAAAATACCAGGAATTAGCTCGCAGCGCCCACGAGGGGGAGCCTCCCTGCTTAGGCTGCTGCCTCCGCGATCCAACCTCTTGATAAGCGAAAGAAAATAATTATATGGATGGATCATTCACTCATGTGTTTTCTGTACATAACTTTGTCTATTTTCTCACACGCACACACATAACCAACAATTTCCCAGCTCTTGCATATCAGCGTGGGTGCGAAAAAAGCGTTAGGGAACTCTCACAAAAGCATGAGGGAGAATTAAAACAGACAAGAAACCAGGTGCTACACAAAAGTTATTAAAATACGCAGATATATATATTTAAATTTAAAAACACACATTTTTATCCCACAAACCACGCCCCCCTGGTCCGGACCAATATAAACAACTAATGCACGCATGCTTTTGTGGAATCGGCCGTCTCATAACACACACACGCAGGTCATTCTTACTCATATAATGGCGATTAACCCATTCAGCGGAGCAAATCCTGCTTTTCCTTCCTGACCAACACGGATAACAGCCTAAGGCGCTGTAGAATTACCAGGAATCACCCTTCAATTTCTACAGTACATCGTGTCTGGTCAGTCCATATAGTTTCACCAAGGCTCTACCATATGGAGCCCTTACTCTATCCATCTATACTGCAGCAAATTTCCAAATTCGTGACAACTTGGCTCAGTTGATCTCCTTTACCGGAGTCACTGAACGATCACCTTATATCAGGCTTTTTACCCGGCTGCAGCTTCCACATAGACAGATACGTAGGACCTTCATAGATGTCATAAATTTGTGCGGGCCAAATGTCACATCAGTTTAGCCAACCTTGCCTTAAATTTCGCTGTGTCCAACTCCGGCTAACCATGTACTTGCAAAGAAATTTTTCGTCTCACATCGTCTATGCTTCTACACTCCAAACCACCAAAATTCTATCAACAATCCCCATTTGTTAAAAACAAGAGATTACAAGTTTTCAACAAACACACAGACAAATGATCACATATAATACAACTCAAGCCAACCAACACATGCCTCAGTCTAGGTTGTTTTTGGAGAACTATCTTTTATGAAAAAAAAATTCAGTTTTCATCTTACTGATCCCGTCTGTCTTCAGACAGACAACTTTTACACAATAAGCAAAATAGCTTACCTTTTATTAGATGCGCGCGTGCAAGCGTTGTCTGCCTGAGAGAGAAGCCGGGAGCGGATGTTGACTTGCAGAGTTCTGGACCATCCTAGTTCGTGACGCCAATTTTGTAGTGGAAAGTCCAGGTTGTCAATGAGAATCAAAGTAGATTTAACACAAGAGTTTTATTTTACTCATAATCAAATGGTACAATGGTTGGGTTGAGTTGTCTAGCACACAGAAAGTTTCCCCCCCGGGCGCGCCCGTCACCATGAAAAAGAAGATGGTGCCCAAAACACTCTCTTCGTTTGGCTTTATCCCTTTCTTATCTCTCTTGTTAGTGCGTCAATGTCTTGTTTTGTTTTCCCTATCTGTTCCATAACAACTCGAATCTTTTAGACAGTCAACACATTCAGTTAGACAGGTTGGCACGACTTAAGGTTCACTTTTGTCCCACAGAAGAGGAAGAGAAATCAAAATGAGCATACATTTTTGACAGACATGAACTATAGGTCAAAGGTCAGAAATTCTACTACACTTTTTTTTTTATTTCTCTTTGCTATTTGGGCTTATTGGACCCTAATTAGAATAAAAACTAAGAATAATCTTTTGATATGATGTACTTAGTCCATAAGTACACAAACGTGTACTTCATGTTTAGTGACATGCTAATTCTTATTTTTGCACCTTTTTTTTTCCAAATTCCATTGTATGTTATGCTCTACTGACACCACCAGATGGCAGTATAAGTGTCCACATAAGCGGCCATAAGACCCCAATTCAGTAGTGTACACAATTTTGGAAATACGAGCTAAAAGGTGCTGTCCACGCAAGTGGCCACTAAGCCTTTACTTAATGCCTTTTGACGTATCAGGGCCATTTAATGATGACTTGACATGAAATTATTACTTATGGCACCTTTAAAGCACATGTAATACATGTTGTCTAAAACACAACCAAGTGTGTTAAATGAAACACACGAGAGCCAATGGAGTGATTTTAAAACTGTGGTAATTTGGGCCTGTCTTTTGGTTGTCAGATGGTGATGGGTAAATTGACGGGTAAATTGACATATTTGCCTTACGGCTCAGCTCTCTTCACAATGACGGTCCTGTACAGCGACTGCATTACAGTAGACGCTACCAGAACAGGCTGAGTGTCACAGTTGGATGAATCAAGACCACATCATCCGCAAATAGTAAAGACGCCTAAACAAGACACTTTCAACGTCTTGGCTGTGCCTAGGAATTCAGTCCATGAAAATAATGAACAGGACCAGAAAGGCGTTCACCATAAACAAGCGCGACTTACTACTGTCAATGCGAACCAGGCGTCTACAATCATCTAATAGCGTACCGGAGCATTCCTGGAGCACCACCCACAGGAGGCCAGGAGGGACAGCAGTTTAATCAGAGCTGAATAACATTTCCTGATTAAAAGAAAAAAATAACCTTGAATTGGTTCCTTTCCCAATTGGATATTTAGTAGAAGGTGTTAAAATGAAAGTAAAATTACAAACACGATGAGCTCCTGACCTCAAAGGCTTCTTTTGCTAGGTTCAAATACACTGTGTTGTTGTTGTTGTTTGGCTTCATCCCACCAGAGGAAACTCACAATGTCACTCCGTTCTCTGCACATGAATGAAATTTTTTTTTTTTCTGGGGGTCGACGACAAGCAATTTTCTGCAATAAATGAGAAACTCCCCCGTCCTCCTCCATGTGGGTGAGAGGGAAATGTGTCTCTCTAATAACAATAAAAAAATGCATCTTTTGATTATGAGGGTGGGATTTTTTTTAAATATGCATATTATCTTTCCCTCTTTCACCCCTGTCTATCTCACACCCTCCTCCTTCTCTTGCTCCCCCCTTCTGTCTCTTGCTCTCTCACTCCCCCTCTCTCTCTTTGCAGTAAATAAAAGATTAAAATGACTGTTCTAAAAACACCGACTGGTTACCAGAAGATAATTGTTTCAGCTTTGTTTACTGTGCGTCAATGTTTTCTTCCTTTTTAGTCCTTTTTTCCTTTTTCATTGTGTCCATAATTAAAAATCCTTTATTTTTAAAGTAGTCCTAAAAGAGGTAGCTAAATTGCCTTTTCTGTGTTTATGTTGCCATTGGCCTACTGTTGGGAAGGGTAGACGAGGGGGGAGACAGCGGCAATGTCCTTGGTGGGGAAGCAAGATCATTTTTTACTGTGAGTAGAAAGTATGTAAATACATATGCACACCAAACAAATGAATCTTGAATACAATTCCCACCTGACTATTGTGTGGATACACATGCTGCTTGGGCTGATCTAATATCCTAAATTAGTCCTTACACACAATTGAAGTGTTGATAGATCCCAAAAGTATTGAAATGTGGGGGAAAATGACACTAACACCTTATAATGAACACTGCTTCTCAACAAGACAACAACAACAACACACGGCGCAAACACTGACCCAAAACATGCTTATCCGGCACAGAAAATGAATTTCCGGAAGCCTGACTTTCATGCACATTGATGAAGCCACGGTCTCGCCTCCATTCACTTATTGGCCCCGAAAGTGTGTGCCTCCTCTCCTGTGAGGCAAAGTCAGAACTGAGAACACATCTGAGGATCGGGGAACTCATTAGAAAAAGGTGACAATGAGGTTTCACAACAATTCTGCCATCACTTCACCACCCGGAGCAGGCCGGGGACGTGAAGTGCCTCAGAATGACGCTGGGACTCCCAGTGGAGGAGACCCTCTGTGAACGCCAGGACAAACACCTTTGAAGCCTCCATATATATCCCACCCACAGGTCAGAGATCAAGAATGTTCACGCAAACACACACTTCACACACATGCACAAAGCTACAGAGACGCTCCTCCACGATCATTGTCCCCTCACCCCCTTCTATCCATCTATCCCTCTTCTGCTTAGCCAGGCGCCCATAATTGAATCTCAGGTTGGGATTAATTCTAGAAGCTGCACTTGACTCGGTCAAAACCACTATTACACCGAGGCAATGCATTTCTTTTTTACACACACACACACACACACACACACACACACACTTCACATTGATTAGGCAATGTGCAGCGATGAGACATGCATTGGATTCCAGACCAGAGTCATTTGCATGAAATGAGGGGTTTGCTGATCAAAGAGAGAGGTGTTGACTAATAAACAGTGGAGCCTCCGATCATGCCGTGAGGGGGACACAAAACTGCATGGAAAGAAACATGTCTTTGTGTCTCTAATAAGTGTATTGTTGAGGAGGTATAGCAGGTAAAAGATACACAGTACAGTTACATGCACACATTAGTTACTGACAAGGTTACATGTGATGGCTATAAATCCAAACTACTATATGTTCACCTCCACAGAACTTGGTAGCAATGCGAAACAAAAGAAGGTCCACATTTATTAAAAAAAAAGATTGGAGCCTCAAAAGTCAACTCTTCTGGGATATTTCAAGTATGTTACAATGTCTTGCTTTAATTGTGGACTTGAAAACAAACTTGCACACCATTATTCTAAGTTGTAGTTTGTTGCATTTTGGCCATTCTCACCATAATGAATAACCTTTGACTTGATTGTGGAGGTGTGGTAGGGTCAGTCATCCATGATATTCACCATGTTTTTGGAAGAACTTTCATCGGGGTAAAAAAAAAAAGGCACAAATAGAATAAAGGCTGCATTTTGGCCACTCCTTAGGCCGCCAGCTTAACATTTAAACGTGCATGTTTTCTAAAACAAAATACGTTTTTACAATACGAAGGTCCTGAGTAGTCCTGGGTTCAATCCCGGGCTCGGGATCTTTCTGTGTGGAGTTTGCATGTTCTCCCCGTGACTGCGTGGGTTACCTCCGGGTACTCCGGCTTCCTCCCACCTCCAAAGACATGCACCTGGGGATAGGTTGATTGGCAACACTAAATTGGCCGTAGTGTGTGAATGTGAGTGTGGATGTTGTCTGTCTATCTGTGTTGGCCCTGTGATGAGGTGGCGACTTGTCCAGGGTGTACCCCGCCTTCCGCCCGATTGTAGCTGAGATAGGCTCCAGCGCCCCCTGCAACCCCGAAGGCAATAAGTGGTAGGAAATGGATGGATGGATGGATGGATCAAAATAGGCATGTAAGCAAAATCCTAAGATTAAATGTTTTTGTTAACCATCATTTTAATGCTATTTCAGAACAATTCTGAATAGAATCAGAATCAGAAATACTTAATTAATTTTCAGCACAATCCCATTCAAGATCAGACAAACATTACAGGGAGACAGAACAGGATCGCTGACGGGTCTGCCAACTTCCGGCGCCCCTTACAAAAAAGCTGAGATACAGGTAAACAATAGGGGGCGGGGGGAGGATCCAGACTGAGGCCAAGGGAAAAAACGACGCATAGCCATAGCACACATCCCTCTTACATGTGTGTAAGAGGTAAACATCAAACACCAAAGAACACAAAAGAACATTCAAGACATTAAAAGAGCAGAGCTGATGCAACCAGCCACTTCTACATACAGCTATGAATAAAAAGGAAAATAAACATATACACTGTGGTGGCCTCTGCGGTGTTCCACACCATCGTCTGCTGCGGTGGAGGGAGCATGGCCAGAGACAGTAGCAGACCCAACAAAACAACCAAGAGAGCTGACTCCACTCTCGGCCGCCCACTAATCGGTCAGTTTCCAGTCCGCATGGATGAGCGAGGATGCGTCTAAGGAGACTGAGGTGTCCGATACCTGCTCATTCAGCCAAGACACTGTGAAGCTTGTCCGTCCCGGCGCTCAGTGCTAGCTCCGCAGCCCTGTCTCTTCATCCGCATCTCCTCCAGTCTCTCCAAACTCTGGTTTGGCAGAGACCCAGCAGCTGGTCTGCATGGCCAAAAGGCTCCCGGGAGGCAGATCCAGAAGTCCACAAAAAAACACAGCAGAAGTCACGAAAGTGCCACCCCTTGTCGCACAGTCCCAAAGGGTCCCGAAACAAAAGGCAAAATATATATATATATATATATATATATATATATATATATATATATATATATATATATATATATATATACATATATATATATATATATATATATATATATATATATATATATATATATATATATATATATATATATATATATATATATATATATATATATATATATATAATAACACATGAAAACAAGAGGGAAACACAAAAGGATTTTTCATTTATTTATTTATTTCAGGCAATAACATAAAAAAGTACAAAGTTGACAACACATAATAATATAAATGAATAAAGTGCAAAAGGTAATGTATAGTATGTAATGCATGATTGTCCAGTTTTGCCTGAAAGGGAGTGGGAAGAAGATAACTTATTTAATCCCACCCCCAGTTCTCCATTTAGTGATTATTCACATGAGTTTCACTCTTACTTTATTAAAGGATTATAATACAGATGTTGTATCATAGTGGCATTACCACAGGTAACAATAATTATTACTCTGTAACAATAATTTGTATCAACAATGTAGGAATAATGAATATACCAACAATGGTAATAGACAACTTAGTAATAATAGTAATAGACAACATAGCAATAATGGTAATAGACAACATAGCAATAATGGTAATAGACAACATAGCAATAATGGTAAGTAAACATTGAGCACATGTTAACACTTTGAGACAGAGTACAGCAGCAGGTCAAATTAAAGACCCTCATCTCTATATTTGAACCAGACCCCATGTTTGTATAATAGTTTAAATCGATTAATAGTTTGGCATTGCTTGTGTTGTAAGTCCAGTTTGTTCCATACTTTTACTCCGCATACAGACACACAAAAGCATTTACGAGTGGTTTGAGCTCTCGGCAATAAGAAATATCCAAAGCCTCTCAAGTTATGAGCCTGCACTCGTCTTATAAAAAACGTTGTAGATTAGGCGGCAATAATTTGTTAAATGCTTTATATAAGATTATTAATGTATTATATTTAACAAGGTCATCAAATTTCAGCAACTTTGATTGCATAAACAGATTATGAGTATGTTCTAAATAACCAACGTTGTGAATGATCCGCACTGCTCTTTTCTGTAATATGATCAGAGGATGAATTGTGTTTTGGTAAGTATTCCCCCATACTTCAACACAGTATGTAAGGTATGGCAGTACCAAGGTGCAGTATAGAGTACGGAGTGCATTTTCATTGAGGTATAGTTTTGCTTTGTTTATAATTGAGAGGCTTTTGGAGATTTTTGTTTTAATGTGTCTAACATGAGGTTTCCATGATAGTTTACTATCAATTATTACTCCCAAAAATGTATTCTCATTTACGATTTCAATTTGGGTACCATCAATACTTATTTTCTGTTAGACTTTACGTTGCGATTTCCAAACATCACTATCTTAGTTTTATTTATATTCAAACATAATTTATTTGTGTCCATCCATTTTTTTACTATGTTTAGTTCTGTGTTTACTGTATTTATGAGCTCATTATAGTCATCACTTCTGTAGAATATATTTGTGTCGTCTGCAAATAGTATAAATTTCAGTATTTTGGATGTGCCCCGCCTTCCGCCCGATTGTAGCTGAGATAGGCTCCAGCGCCCCCCGCGACCCCGAAGGGAATAAGCGGTAGAAAATGGATGGATGGATGGATGGATGGATGTATTAAACATATCATTAATATATACATTAAACAGATTTGGCCCCAACACTGACCCTTGGGGGACACCACAAGCAATGCCAAGAGTATCAGATAAAAATTGACCCATTTTAACAAACTGTACACTCCCTGTTAAATAACTTTTTAACCAGTCACCAGCCAGCCCCCTAATTCCATATCTTCCCATTTTATTTAGTAGAATTGAATGATTAATGGTATCAAAGGCTTTATTTAAGATCAATAAAAATACCAACTGCATACCTTTTATGCTCCAGTGCATTAGTAATTTCTTCAATGGCTTCAGTTATCGCCATTGAGGTTGTTCGTTTGGACCTAAAGCCATACTGACCGTCATTGATTATATGATGCTTCTCAAGAAAAGATTCAAGTCGAGAGTTAAATAATTTCTCTAAGATTTTTGAGAACTGAGGCAAAAGAGAGATTGGTCTGTAATTGGTGAAAGCGTGTTTGCTGTCACTTTTGAAGAGCGGAGTTACTTTAGCGATTTTCATTTGACTTGGAAAGCAGCCAGTCTGGAATGATAGGTTACATATATAAGTCAAGGGCTTTACAATATTCAGTATAACTTTTTGAACCAATATCATGTTGATATCATGGCAGTCAGGGGAGCACTTACTTTTACACTTCCGCACAATGTTTGTCACTTCCTGCTCATTTGTAGCTGAGAGGAAGAATGACGAATAATTCTGTTAGTTAGTTAGTTAGTTAGTTAATAGTTGATTTTGTAACTCCATTATTTGGGATATCAACAGACATAGGTGGATTAATGACCGGGCCTACCGGGCCCAGGCCCAGGGGGCCAGAGGCCCCAAGGGGCCAGGCCAACTTGGCCCCGCGGCCGCGACCCAAGCAAAACTACTTTTGCAAAAATAATAATCTTAAGCCCCAAGGGGCCAGGCCAACTTGGCCCCGCGGCCATGATCCATAGAGGGTAAGAGGCCCCAAGGGGCCAGGTCAACTTGGCCCCGCGGCCGCGACCCACAGAGGGCCAGAGGCCCCAAGGGGCCAGGCCAACATGGCCCCGCGGCCATGATCCATAGACGGTCAGAGGCCCCAAGGGGCCAGGCCAACTTGGCCCCGCTGCCACGATCCATAGAGGGTCAGAGGCCCCAGGGGGCCAGGTCAACTTGGCCCCGCGGCCACGATCCATAGACGGTCAGAGGCCCCAAGGGGCCAGGCCAACTTGGCCCCGCGGCCACGACCCACAGAAGGCCAGAGGCCCCAAAGGGCCAGGCCAACTTGGCCCCGCGGCCGCGAGCCACAGAAGGCCAGAGGCCCCAAGGGGCCAGGTCAACTTGGCCCCGCGGCCACGATCCATAGAGGGTAAGAGGCCCCAAGGGGCCAGGTCAACTTGGCCCCGCGGCCGCGACCCACAGAGGGCCTGAGGTCCTAAGGGGTCAGGCCAACTTGGCCCCGCGGCCATGATCCATAGAGGGCCAGAGGCCCCGAGGGGTCAGGCCAACTTGGCCCCGATCCATAGAGGGTCAGAGGCCCCAAGGGGCCAGGCCAACTTGGCCCCGCGGCCACGACCCACAGAGGCCCCAAGGGGCCAGGCAAAATTGGCCCCGCGGCCATGATCCACAGAGGGCCAGAGGCTCTCAATCATTATTATCAAAGCTAATTCTCAAATTGGATGGATCACACAACCTCACTCACATATTCTTTATCAATTATTAAAGGTTGTTTCTGAATTTTGATCACAGAACTTAATGCAAATATTCTTGATTGATTGACAAAGCTCATTCTCAAATTTTGATTACACAACCTTACTCTGACAAATTATCATTATCAAAAAGCTCTATCTCGAATTTGGATCACAGAATCTCACTCAAGTATTCTTAGCTGTGCCCCTCCCCCATCGAGTCTTTCATAAACCGGTCTGTTCTTTTAGAATCTCCTCATTTGGTATTTTGAACTCGTGAGAGACTGCTCAAAATTTGGTTTCCTTTCCCTCAGTTCAGACTCAGAGATAATTTGAAATCATTCAACAAGAAGTTTAACGCGCGCACACACACACACACACACACTTGAGTTGAGCATTACTTGGAAATTCTTATATTTTCCATTTTGCTGTTATTATCAGCATCTTCCCATTTTGTCCTTTTCTTTCGAGAAAGTTTACAGTCTGACATTTGTCACTGCTGTCAGTTAATAACTTTTTGGTCTTTGACCCATTTTGTCATTTTCTCGATTCGATCGTCACTGACCACTCTCTCCTGTCTGGCAGACATCGTTGCTGCCATCATAGCTAGCAAGCTGCCTGCAGCGGGTCATCCCTATGTTCCCCGTCCCTATGTTACCCGGGTCCTATGTTCCCCTCTACCGGGGAACTAAGGACCCTTTTTAAAAAAAAAGGGTTCTATGTTCCCCGCTGCGGGGAACGTACAACACTTTTTCCAGAAAAGGGTTCTATGTTCCCCGCTGCTTCCAATGCGCGACTAAGTAAGACGCACGCAGACACGCATGACAGAGACGCGTTTAAGTTGTCGAAGGAAGGAAGTTCGCGTTTGAGTTGCTCTATCTGCTGCCGCACGCCCTGTGACAGGTTAGGTTTAGGGATGGTTTTGGTCAGGGCACAATTTCACCAAAAAAGTGCTCCACAACGCCCTGTGACAGGTTAGGTTTAGGGATAGTTTTGGTCAGGGCACAATTTCGCCAAAAAAAAGTGCTCCACAACGCCCTGTGACAGGTTAGGTTTAGGGATGGTTTTGGTCAGGGCACAATTTCGCAATTTCGCCAGATACAATGCAGGGAACATAGGACCCTTTTTTAGAAAAAGGGTCCTAAGTTCCCCGGTCGCATACAAAGATCCAGGAACAACCGGGGAACATAGGACCCGGGGAACATAGGACCCGGGGAACATAGGCACGCTCCCGCCTGCAGATAGCAACATTTTGGTGTCCTTTGGGAAAATATTTAGAAAGAAGACAAAAGTACACACAGTTGTACAACTATTATCTTTATGATCTTTTTTTTGTTAGTTTCTCTGTTACTGTGTGTGGCCAATTAAGCGACTTTTGGCCATACCTGGCTGGTGACATTTAGCGACTTTCTGGTTGATGTTAAGATTAATAATAGCAACAGTTCTCTTCATCTTAATGCAATTTATTGTGTCTGTCTCTCCACATTTTGCCATTAGGTACTTTGAGCTCTTGTTGGTCAGTCACTCTAAGGTACATTGTTGCTGCCATCATAGCTAGCAAGCTGCCTGCAGATAGCGACATTTTGGTGTCCTTTGAGAAATATTAAGAAAGAAGACAAAAGTACAAGACATTGTACGATTACTATCTTTTTAAAATTATTTGTTTCACTGTGTGATTGACCGACTTTGCCGCTAGATTTCGCGTCTTTTGGCCATACCTGGCTAGCGACTAAAAACATCATTTAGCGACTTTTTGGTTGTGAAGATAAGTGGTAAAAGCAGATCTTCCTGTTGGTCTTCCCACATTTTGCCATTTGGTACTTTGCACTCTTCTTGGTCACTCCAAGGCATTTGTCCCTGCCTTCAGCTAGTCACTTGGCTCTTTTGGAATATATTTCACTGTAATTGGTTCTCTCTCTCTCTCTTTCTCCTCAGTACAAATCAGCCTGTTCCCTTGCCATTCATCACTGACCACTCTGCTCTCCTGTCTGTCAGACATTATTGCTGCTTGCAGATAGCTTGGGGTCCTTAGAGAAAATATCAGAAGAGAAAAGTACACAATTATCTTAATTATCTTTTTTATTCAGTCAGTCCTTCAGTGAGTCCCAGTGTGTTGGCGATTAAGCAACGTTGGCATTCAATTAGCGACTTTTGGCCATACATGGCTGGCGACTCAAAAAACTAGAAAAAAAGTACAAAAAGTTGTACAATTAATATCTTTATTATCCTTAATTCCCCTGAATCCTAGAGTGTGTTGCAATTAAGCAACTTTGCTGCTAGGTTTAGCGACTCTTGTTTTGGGCATACCTGGCTAGCGACTACAAACATTATTCAGCAACTTTTTGGCTGTTAAGATTAACGTTAATAAATTAAATCCTAATACAATTTATTGTGTTGGTCTCGCCATCTTGCTATTAGGTACTTTGAATTCTTGTTGGTCTCTGCTAAGGTATCTGGCTGTTGTCTTTGCCTTCAGTTAGTCACTTGGCTCTGGAATATATTTAACTGTACTTGGCTCTCTCTTTCTCCTCAGTACAAATCAGTCCGTTCCCTTGCCATTTAGACATTTTCTTGATTGGATCATCACTGACCACTCTGCTCTCCTGCTGTCTATCAGACATTGTTGCTCCCATCATAGCTAGCAAGCTGCCTTGGTGTCCTTTGTGAAAATATTTAGATAGAAGACTAAAGTGCACAAAGGTGTACAATTATTATCTTTTCAAAATATTTGTTTCACTGTCAGTGTGATTGACCGACTTTGCCGCTAGATTTCGCGTCTTTTGGCCATACCTGGCTAGCGACTGAAAACATCATTTAGCAACTTTTTGGTTGTGAAGATAAGAGGTAAAAGCAGATCTGCCTGTTGGTCTTTCCACATTTTGCCATTTGGTACTTTGCACTCTTGTTGGTCACTCCAAGGCATTTGTCCCTGCCTTCAGCTAGTCACTTGGCTCTTTTGGAATATATTTCACTGTAATTGGCTCTCTCTCTCTTTCTCCTCAGTACAAATCAGTCTGTTCCCTTGCCATTTAGACATTTTCTTGATTCGATCATCACTGACCACTCTGCTCTCCTGCTGTCTATCAGACGAATCAGTTGATTCTCTGCTCTCAATTGTCTATGCTAGTAAGCTGTTATTCTCTGCTTTGGAGTGTTGATGCTGGGTTGCTAGTTTTCTAAATCACCTCACACACTTGAAGGAAGCAGCACCGATCATAAACACACAAACAAACTCACACACACACACACACACACACACACACACACACACACACACACACACACACACACACACACACACACACACACACACAGTTGGTTTATCTGTTGTGATAGGCAAAGAGCCAATGTGCAAAGAAAGAAGGGAAATATGGATCATAAACGTTTAAGTGGAGGAGCTAGAAAAAAAATTCAGCAAGAAAAGAAAAAAAAGGAATCAGTTTTACTTGAGAGTGTTCCAAATATCTCCAGCTTCTTCAGTACAAAGACATCTGCTGAAAGCAATTCTATAAATGCTACTGCAAATTCAGCTAAGGTTAGCAATGCACCTGAGCTAGCATGTAGCTCCCAAAATCCTGAGACCACTACAAGTGTAGACACTGAACCAAATGCTTCTGATGCTTATGATTCAACCAATTCAGCAGTAGCCAGTTGCTCGGATGAATGTGAGGTCACTGCACCTCTGGACAGCATAGAAAATGAGCTGAATCTTTCTTCAACACCATCTACAGTGACAACTCTACCTAGTGATCCCGCTAAATGGGCTGAGACCCTCACTGAGTCAATGAAGGAAGTTCTTATTCAAAGAGGTGCAAAATCATTTCACAACCGTCACAGCCATTATCCAGCTTCTGTGAGGAACAGTGGGCTAGGAGGCAAAACCCGATGCCTAAACAATGAACATTTTACTTCACACTTGCCCAATGGACAACGAGTACAAAGAGAGTGGCTGATGTACTCTCCCTCTACTGGTAATGTTTACTGCTTTGCATGCAAACTGTTTTCCCCAAAAACGCATTCTTTTGTGACAGGCTATTGTGATTGGAAACACTCAGAAAGATTTGGTGAACATGAGCGAAGTGCTGAGCACATAACCTGCATGCAAGCAGTCTTGAACCGTGCCAAAGGTGCCACAGTTGATGCAGACCTGTTCAAACAGTTTCAGGCAGAGAGCAGCTATTGGAGGCAGGTGTTACAAAGAGTTGTTGCAGTCATTAAATTCCTTGCAGAAAGGGGCCTTGCATTTAGGGGTAAAAATGAATCGTTAGGGTCTCCTCTCAATGGGAACTACCTTGGTATTCTGGAGGTCCTGGCTGAATTTGATCCCTTTCTAAAGGATCACATCAGAAAGTTTGGGCAGATGGGTCGAGGTAATACCTCATATCTGTCCTCCACCATTTGTGAGGAATTCATTGAATTGATGGGTGCAAAAACCAAACAGGCTATAGCAGATGAACTGCAAGCAAGCAAATACTACTCTATCATTGTGGATTCAACCCCAGATTTATCTCATGTGGACCAATTGACATTCATATTCCGTTTTGTTAGCAAAGAGGGCAGTGTTGTTGAACGCTTTGTGGGTTTTGAGCCCATTACTAGCCATACAGGTGAAAGTTTGGCTAACTGTGTCATGTCTGTGTTGGAAAATCTAGGGTTAGAGCTGTCAAATTGCAGGGGGCAGGCTTATGATAATGCCAGCAACATGTCAGGGAGGTATAATGGGTTGCAGGCTCACTTAAAGAAAAGCAACCCATTAATACACTATATTCCATGTGCAGCTCACTCTTTGAATTTGGTGGGAGTCAACAGCATTGACAGATGTGGAAATGAAGTCTCTAAGTATTTTGACTTGATTCAGTCTATTTACAACTTCACAACTGCATCCACACACCGATGGGACAGGGTATTTGGCAATTCCAACATAGATCTCACACTTAAAGCTTTATCCAACACGCGTTGGAGTTGCCGTGCAGAATCTACCAAAGCACTGTGGCAGAACTACAGTAAAATAAAAGCAGCACTACAGGTTATTTCCACTGATGACACAGAGAAACGAGACACACGAACTGAAGCTGACAGTCTAGTGCGGAAGCTGGATTCACTTGAGATGGCCTTCATGGCAGGCTTTTGGGACACTGTTCTGTCCAGATTTCAGGCCACAAGTCTGCAACTTCAAAAAGCAGACATGGACCTTGGTACAGCAGTTAGATTGCTGGAATCTCTGCGCACCTTTGTTCTCTCCCAAAGAGATCTATTTGATCATTTTGAGCAGAAAGCCTTAAACATGTTGGGTGGCACCCCATCTTACAGGGCTGAACGGACGAGGAAACGTAAAAAGTTTGCTGATGAATCAGCATCCCCAGATGTTGTGCTTGAGGGAAGGCAACTGTTTCAAATAGAGACATTTATTGCCTCTATTGATCAACTGAGTTCAAGCCTTAATCACCGTCTGGAGGCCTACAAACATCTGAACAATTTGTTCAGTGTCCTTTTCTCTTTGGATACAGAGTCCAATGCTTCAGTCCTTCACAAGGCCAAGATTCTCACTGAATCATATCCATCTGACCTCAATGAAAGTCTTGGACAGGAGCTTATACAGTTCAAATCTTTTATACAGCTCAACAACACTGATGAGGAGAGGACCCCTTCAGGACTGCTCAAAACAATAATACATTTTGGACTACAGCCTACGTTTCCTAATACATACATTGCGCTACAGATTTTTCTCACTCTACCGGTCAGTAACTGTGAGGGAGAACGCTCATTCTCTCTTTTGTCAAGAGTAAAAAATGAGCTGCGCACAAGAATGACTCAGAAAAGATTAAATGCGTTATCTCTAATGGCAATTGAGAGTGAGCTGACAAGAGAGTTGGACTTCAATGATGTGGTGGATGATTTTGCAAAATTGAAAGCACGAAAGAAACCCCTTGCTTAAAGGTGCACTGTGTAAGATTTTTAGGTTATTTCCAGAATTCACCCATTCACTAATGTTAGGCTACCTGTTTTCATGAATACTTACCACCACCATAAAATTCTAAGTATCCATTATGACTTGGAGAATTGCACTTTTGCCATTTCTGGGAAGTGTCACCTGGATTGTGAAGATAGGATTGACTTTAGGCAGAAGCTTGGTGCTTTCTCTGGCAAACTGAACCTCAAGCTTCATTCTCTGCAGCTTTGCATTCTTGTGCAGACTTTCATCCACAAGGAACTTTTCAACTTCCCCACTATCGTGAAGGGGCCATCAAAAGATTTCAGTGTGTCCAGCATGTCTAGTCTCTTACTCTCCTTTCTTTGAGCCATCTCTTGTTTCTCATCTGCCCTACTCTCGAATTTTGCCTTCATGAATTTACTCCAGTTGAGTTCAACCTCCCTTTTTGCTTGTGCTGCTGCCTTGAAACCTCTGAAGCTCCTGGCTCTTCTGTAAAATTATTGACCTATTGACTGCGTTCAGTGTGCCCAACTTCTTCAGTTTGTAGTCCACCTTGCCACATTGTCTCTCCATCCCAATGTTGTGCACAGGGGTGCCATCAATGTTACTAGCCTGTTCACTGACAGGGTCCATTGGGAAGGTCTCCTCATCCATCCTCTGCCTGGCCAGGACAGTCTTCAGATGGGGCAGCATGAGATCTGTCAGCTGCTTCACTTCATCCAAGTATTCGGCAGCCACGTCTGACACTGAGTTCAGGACATGTCCAGTGCCTGTCCAGCCACTATAGCATTCTTGGAAATGGGCTATCTTGACCTGCATGCAGCCCTTGTACCATGAACTGGCCTACACCTTTCTTTGTGGTGCTCTCCGATGCATGTTATCATTTTACCTTTCTCCTTCTCCTCAAGCTTAACCACAAATAGATACAGACTTTGAGCCTCAATTTGCTGCACAGCTGCCGTTATGCCAATGTGTTTTCCTAAGATATTATTTTATTTTTAATGATAGAAGGGAGGAAAAGGGGGCAAAAATCATGTCCGATTTAGTTTTTTGGGTGGGTTGGGGGGTTTATTTCATGATAGCTACCAACTTCCAATACATAATATCTCTCAAATGACCCAATGCACCATCACTGAAGTGGGCGTAATCATTTTCAAAAATGTTTATTTTTAGGCCATTTATCCCCTCCCCCTGTGTCTGTGTGAAACCTGTGCTTGTCAGTGTCTGTGTGGTATACCTAATAGTGTGTGTGCAGTATGTGCACTCTTCTGTACAGTACAGTGTGCATGTCTGTTCACAGTATACAGTATTTCTTGCATAGTGCGTGCGTGTGTGTGCGCCCACACGCGCGGGGGGTTGAGGGGCCAAGACCATGTCAGGCCCAGGGGGCCAAAATTTCTTAATCCGCCCCTGTCAACAGACAATTTAGGACCAACATTTACAAAAAAACTATTGAACTTGTTTACTACATTACTCATATTATAATCTTCACCGTTTTCATCAATCAAGTAGTCAGGTAATGTCAACTTTGAATATCCTTGTTTGATTAGACCATTCAAAACATCCCAAGTTCCTTTTATATTGTTTTTTTTTTCATATAGTTTTTTTGATAACATAACCGTTTGCTTGTTCTTATAATATCAGTTAATTTATTTTTGTACTTCTTGTATCGTTGTTCGACTTCTTTTGTTTTTATTTTGATGAAAAGTTTGTAGAGATTGTTTTTCTTTTTACAGGCATTAATTATCCCTTTTGTGATCCAAGGGCTATTTTTATTTTTTCCTTTTATAAAATATTCTTTCACGGGGCAATGTTTATTATGCAGGGAAGTAAAGATGTCTAAAAAATTACAATAAGCACTGTCCACATTTGGTTCTCTGTATACTGAAGTCCAATCCTGAACTGGTAAACTATTGTTTAGGGCACAGATTGTTTCCTCAGTTGTTATTCGTTTAGAGATTTTTGCCATAGTGTCTTTGGTTTTCTTGAGATGACAGTCATATAAAGTAAAGACGGGTAAATGGTCAGTGATATCACATATAAATAGGCCACTGGTGACTTGATTTCCCATAATGTTAGTAAAAATGTTGTCAATGATTGTGGCACTATGTGTTGTTATTCTGCTTAGTTTGGTTATGGTTGGATATAGAGACAAGCTGTACATTGTGTCAGTGAAGTCATCAACATGTTTTTGCTTGGTTGAGTTTAACAAATCAATGTTCAAATCACCACAGATAAATATGTTTTTTTGGTTCACAGAGGAAAATAGTTTACCCATCCACTCATTGAAAGTTTATATGCTTGAACCAGGTGCCCGATATACACAACTCATGAAGATATTTGTCTTTTTGTCATTTAGGATTTCCACTGTTAAACATTCAAATATTCCATCGACTGCTATGGTCATATTTGTTAAAACTTTAAATGTAACAGATTTATGAATGTACAATGCGACCCCTCCTCTTATTTTATTTATTCTGTTTATGTATCTTAATTCATAGTCATTCAGACTAAAATCAATACCTTTTTCATTGTTGAACCAGGTTTCAGTAATTACAATAATGGTAAATGGATGTCAAGTTGATCAACAGATTGTATTATTCTCCAGTGCAATAAGAGTACTGAAATGAAGGCTAAAAGGGCATTAATGGGAGCCTTAAAAAAAAAAAAGAAGTAACTTAATAGTTACTCTTCACAGTAACACATTACTTTTTGGTGTAAGTAACTGAGTAACTGAGTTACTTTTGAAATAAAATAACAAGTAACTGTAACTAGTTACTGGTTTTCAGTAACTAACCCAACACTCCCCACTCGGCATCCATTGCACTCGGTCAGAGGGCGTCCCCACCGGTCCCCACATCTGCCGTCCCTCCCAAGGTTTCTCATCGTGCTCATTGGGTTGAGTTTTTTCTTGCCCGAATGTGGGTTCAGATTCAAGGATGTCGTGGTTTGTAAAGCCCTTTGATGTATTTGTGATTAAGGGCTATACAAATACATTTTGATTGATTGATTGATTGATTGATTGATTGATTGATTGATTGATGATACTGTATTTCATAATGTATATATATATATATATTTTAAGGCTTTTATTAACATGGAAGAGGCTTAACAGCAAATTGGCACTTTCAATGGAAAATTTTAGTTTTTAAAAGAACATGGCAGAACAGCCAACCAACAACGGGCCTGATCCACTAAAGGTTTGCGTGTATTAAAAGATGTGCAAACTTGATAGTGCACACAAAGCTGCTCTACTAAGCTTGTGTGCTGAGGAATGTGTCTCTCAAATGAGCAAAGTAGAGAGTGGGATCCATTTAGCGCAGGGGTGGGCAATTAATTTTTACCGGGGGCCGCATGAGCAACCCGAGCACTGCTGGAGGGCCACACCGACAATATTTCAATTAAATTTTGCTTAAATTATTTTTGATATACCGTAAGATAAAAAATAATAATATTTTCATTTAACCTAACTTATCTTTATACAAAAGCAGATGGCTTTTGATGGTTTTATTTTTTAACACTTTCTTACACAACACTTCCTGATGTATAATACCATGCAAAAATGTCAATTTCTGTCACTTTATCCTGCATCCTCTTTGTTGTGAACATGGCACGCCTGTAAGGTGATTGGCGAAGAAGGAGGAAGCGTTGCTGTTGCGGAAATGAAGAGTGAGGATAGGTGTGCGTGTGGAAAGAACGAGATAAGTTGAGCTGTGTTAGTATAGCTTGCTCAATAAAAGTTTAAAAAGAGCTTCAGACTTGGTGTGCACTTCTTCTGGACTCTACAATTGATGTCAGAAGTGGGATGAAATGCCTCCCAGTTCGCCTTGCCATCAAACCTGGGAGTCCTCATTGAGGGCGGAATTCCCCCATGGCAAGCAGCGTGCGCTGCACCTGTAGACACTGCCTCTCTCCTTCCTTTCGCTCTCTCTCTCTCTCTCTCTCTCTCTCTCTGCGGCGAGCTCCTCACGTGGCACGTACCTCTCGATGACGTAGAAGGCTGCGCACACAATTAAGCAGTGCAGTATGGCAAAGTTTTACTTCTGCCACCAATTGTAGCGTCCAGAAGAAGTGCACACCAAGTCTGACGCTCTTTTTAAACTTTTATTGAGCAAGCTATACTAACACAGCTCAACTTATCTCGTTCCTTCCACACGCACATCTATCCTCACTCCTCATTTACGCAACTCAAGAAGACAACAACTTCAGCAGGTCGTTACACTATATTCTTTAAACACAGCAACATCCATCCATCCACACGGCTTTACCTTTACTTGGCAGTCCATGTCTTGTTGAAAACACGCCATTCGTCATCACCTTTTCTTTTTTTAGCGTCTCGGGGATAACCGGGCGGACCGCCCATAAATAACACTTCAAAATAAAAGCAGCACAGTTGTATTGCACGCACGACATAGATGTTTTTTTAAATTTATTTTGTAATTTGTGATTGCCGCTGCGCGCACGAGCATACGTCCACACGGAAGTCATACAAATAACGCTTTTCAAAACAAAAGCAGCACCGTTGTATTGCACACTCGATATAAATACTTTTTTAAATGTATTTTGTCATTTATGATTGGCCTCACGCGGGCCGGACAGGGACGTACAAAGGGCCGGATGCAGCCCGCGGGCCTCAGAATGCCCAGGTCTGATTTAGCGCGTCTATCTTTGTGTGTATGTAGAATATATGTTGATTATTAGGAATGCTCACAATACTGAATGGAGGAGATGCAAATCATCAAGTACTCGCAATGTGATTGATCAAGACAAACTCTTCTGCAGCCAATGTTTAGCACGTTTGAAATGTTTTTTTCGCAAACTGATTCTGAGTGACTTAAAACTCTATTATAATAAAACTATATTAATTCATTTGTTTTGATGTCCGCTGGCTTTTTTTTATAGTGTTTGTTTTTTCATATGAAAAAAAACCTCTTGCAATATGCATTTTCTCGCACCTGGATTATTCCAGACACTCAATTAGCGTAGCGCCACCTGGAGCGTACCTCCAGCGTGCTAAAAGTAGGTTCTGTTATCTAGATCACAATTATATATCTTCCAGAAAAGATCATCCATATTATATTTATGTGCTGCAATTCAACAACATGATGAAACTCCAAAGGTTGGAACCATATGATGCCATAAATGTAGAAGGAAATGAGTGTCTCAAAGGTGGCAGCCAGCATTAAAGGTGCCATGTGTAGTAATGTGACCATAAATGGTACTGCAATCACGGTCAAAATTCTGTAGTCCCCTCCTACTCTCCATGACTGAGGTTGCCAGATACGCAGCCAAATCGGAAACATACTCCAAAGAACTTCTAATGGCAATCGACGAGTCCTACAGTGTAGGTTTCTCTTGTTTATGCTTCTTGCAAGATGGTTTACTAAGTAGTTATGCCACATTTTACTGATGTAGATTGGCCAAATGTATTTGTTAAGTTACGCAGCAATATTTTCGTCGGGAGTGGGGACAGATTGTTAAAATTACCCTGCTAAAATGTATAGTTTGACCGCACGGACCACCATCGAAATAATTATATGTAATACTATAAAATATATTATATATCGCATAGGCCTACTTTGATGGCAAGTCAAGGCCAACAGTAAATTTACTGCCACATTTGGTTTAGCATAACTCCATGTTGCATCCAACCTAAAATATATTATATATCGCATAGGCATATGCGTCCCAATGGAAGGCACTGCATTCTCTTCCATTTACGCACATCACCATCTTTCAGTACAGAGTGCAACTCTATGAGCCAACACACGTTACGCATAAACCATGTTACACATAAATCATATAGCCTACTACCATGTCAATACACAAAGTAGAAAATCGTCACACGTAATGCATTATATTGTGCATTATACCACCCCGATGCACAGTACCAGAAACCCCACTTAGCCGTGCTAATGTTGGAACACATTTTCTCAGCGTATAGCATATTGTGAACAAAATAGGCACTGACACTAGCCATATCCATATAGGTTTTATTTGTCGAAAATATATGTTGCCCTGTCAGTTGGATGACACATCGACATACAGGCTAATGGGCATATATTTTGCCCCGTTAGCCTGTATGTCAAGGTGTCATTGACCGGGCTAGCATGCTAACTAAATCAAATCAAATCAAATCAACTTTATTTATAAAGCACATTTAAAAATGTACCACAGGGGTAGCCAAAGTGCTGTACAATGGGCAGGTTAAAAGATAACACAAGAGAAACGAGCAAGCACAACACAACACAAACAGAGCACGATAAAAAATAAATAAATAAATAAAACATAAAAACAGGTTCACAGCAGGTGCTTTGTGGAACGCCATTGCAAGATGGAGATCACTCAGTGTTAAAAGCCATGGAATAAAAGTATGTTTTTAAGAGCGATTTAAAAACAGGAAGAGAGGAGGCCTGTCTAACACTCATAGGTAAGTCGTTCCAGAGCTTGGGAGCAGCAGCTGCGAAAGCTCTGTCACCTCTAACTAAGCATTACACTAGTGTGATGTTGCTTCACTCCTAAGCATTTGTTGCACGGACATACTAGCTTTGTTAGACAGGATCATAGACTGTATTGGACAATATAGTTTACATACGAAATGTCCATTTCTATTTATTACAAGTAATAAGAAAACGTAAATGCCTGACTTACCTATCAAGGAAGAAATTAGCAAGTTTGGCGTCAGATGAAAAAATCTTCTCCGCCTTCAATTGTCTCCATCTTTCAAAGGCATCCCTAATACAAATCCTCTTTTTGTTCCTGGCTTTGTCATGAATAAGTTGAGAATCGTTACAACACCTTTTAGATTTACTAAGGTCTGACATGTTTAGTAACTTTACCAGTGGCAGTAGATCGACAAAGGTGGTGGTGCTTAACTGGCAACCTGGATGTGACACATTCACATACTTTTTAGTTGGTCAAACGGTGGAGGGCGGAGCATCGAAATGAAAACAATAACAATATTTTGGGGCTGTAAATCTAATTTTGAAATGAGCATATCCCAGCTGAACTACTGTTGTCAGTTATAAAGGTATTTGAAAATAACATGATTTATTAATGCCTTTTGGATGGATGGATGGACGGACATGAAATTATTACATATGGCACCTTTAATGCAAAAACCTAATTTAAATATGGTGGTCTGCACCACTTTTGCACTTGTTATCAATTGCACACAGTGTGATATTACACACAATTGTAAAGTTTGCACACACTATTTAATACATGTTTGGATCTTAGTAGATCAAGCCCATGTAGTATAATGCACACTTAACATTTTACGAACATAAAACAAAAATATTAACAGGTCCAAATGTTTGTTTAGAAAAACATGAACATGAAAATGTATTTAATAAACACGTTAAAGGCCTACTGAAACCCACTACTACCGACCACGCAGTCTGATAGTTTATATGTCAATGATGAAATCTTAACATTGCAACACATGCCAATACGGCCGGGTTAACTTATAAAGTGCAATTTTAAATTTCCCGCTAAACTTCCGGTTAAAAAACTCCTTTGGATATGACGTATGCGCGTGATGTCACGACGGCAACGGAAGTATTCGTACCCAATGTGTCACCGTACAAACTGCTCTGTTTTCATCGAACAATTCCACAGTATTCTGGACATCTGTGTTGGTGAATCTTTTGCAATTTGTTTAATGGACAATGGAGATTGCAAATAAGAAAGTTGTAGGTGCGATCTGTGTATTAGCAGCGGACTACAGCAACACAACCAGGAGGTTGTGTTGTGTTTGAGCTGGATAGCAGACGCACTACCGTGAGTATAGCTTTGGCTTCCAAACATTTGATCGCTTGCCCGTACGTGCGTGGCGCTATGTGCATGTCACGTACGTAACTTTGGGGAAATATATGTTTCTTGCAGACTCTGATGGCGGCCGGGGTGTCGTCGAAAGCTACAACGCCCGCCGCCGCCGCCGCTCCGTAGTTGGCTTCAATTGTTAAGCTTCGCCAAGCTGGAAATTATTAACCGTGTATTTACATGTTCATGGTTTAATAGTATTGTTGATCTTCTGTCTATCCTTCCAGTCAGGGTTTTTTAAAAATGTTGTTTCTATCTGCATTTGAGACCGATGCATTTGATCACGTTAGCTCCGTAGCTAAAGTGCGTCAACGATGTATTGTCGTGGAGATAAAAGTCACAGTGAATGTCCATTTCGCGTTCTCGACTCTCATTTTCAAGAGGATATAGTATCCGAGGTGGTTTAAAATACAAATCCGTGATCCACAATAGAAAAAGGAGAGAGTGTGGAATCCAATGAGCCAGCTTGTACCTAAGTTACGGTCAGAGCGAAAAAAGATACACCCTGCACTGCCTCTAGTCCTTGACTCTAACGTTCCTCATCCACGAATCTTTCATCCTCGCTCAAATTAATGGGGTAATCGTCACTTTCTCTGTCCGAATCTCTCTCGCTCCATTGTAAACAGCGGGGAATAGTGAGGAATCCTACCTCCTGTGACGTCACGCTACTTCCGGTATAGGCAAGGCTTTTTTTATCAGCGACCAAAAGTTGCGAACTTTATCGTCGTTGTTCTATACTAAATCCTTTCAGCAAAAATATGGCAATATCGCGAAATGATCAAGTATGACACATAGAATGGATCTGTTATCCCCGTTTAAATAAAAAAAAATCATTTCAGTAGGCCTTTAAGTGCATAAATAGGCCCTTTTTTCCTCATGATTTAATCAAAATTTTATTTTTTTAAATTATCGTTTATTATAGCACTTATACAGTCGTTCCTTGCTCTATCACACTTTTTTAAAAAGCATATTATACATGATTTTGTCCTAAATTAAGTGTTAAATAAATTTTTATTCACAGTATGTATCAAAGTGAATTATTTGTCTTATTTTCTATTAGTATTATATAGTGGCGATCAATAAATATTGACCAAGCACGCCTTCCGTTTAGGCTACTAAACATAACACAGCACTAATCTTGGCCCCACCTTATCTTCATCGTGACAAGTTGACCACCTGTTGACAGAACAACTTTATGATGGACTTCATCTTCAACTCCTGCAACATCACCAATAACGCATCTCCACATAGGGGAACCTTTGACGCAAGTGATTTACAACGACAACAGCTGGACACAGCACTTTGAACTAACTGAAATTGCAATTAGCTATCATCAACTGTCCGGTCAAAGTGGAGATGAACTCTTTTGATGCACTTTGCCTTTGAGATCAATAACGCAGCTTTGGCTTCGAGAGTCAAGTTGACCAGGATTTTGCAGAACAGCACACGCCTGTGTTTTTTTACACATAGAAACCAAGTTCTAACTTAGAGGAAGTATCCACAATGTGACAAAATATTGTCAATTTGTGGTTGTGTTTAGCAATGACGCTTGGAGGATCCTCTGGGCTACCAGAGAGTACAGTACTGTAGTCCACAGTAAAACAAATTCAAGGATACTATATTGGGTGAAATGAGTGTGAAGGTGTTTTTCCATGTTTAGAGGACTATAATAATGTAAAAAAAAAAAAAAAAAAACTTACTTAGAAGATTATAAAGAGTTTTGAAATGCTCTGTCAATGAACATTTTTCAATGTATTAATAATAATCCATCTTCGCCAAAACCCGTTTATCATGTACGGTCCCAATTAACTGGTATAAACAAAGGATGGCTGTATATACTTTTAAAGCTGCTATACAGCAAAGCCAGGTTTATACTCTCGTGTCACGTAACTTGCGTAAACGACACCATCTTGCTCCCTCCCCCTGCATACCTTCCTGCACACCTTGCGTACACCTCCAAAAAATTCTGGCTTCGTGTCGGTGACACGGACCACAGAGCTGTCCCTGAGCAAAGGAGAGCAGACGTTATGCTTAAAAATTCTCAAATTATTGTATGAAGTAAAGCAGCAGTGATTAAACATTAGCATGAAAACTGATAGTGTACTTTATATCTCAGTGCGCTCTAAAAATATTTACTGAATGTGTCGTTTTTCAGCCTATTGTGTCGTTGTTGTTTAGGGGCGGTATGGCGTAGTGGGTAGAGCGGCCGTGCCAGAAACCTGATGGTTTCAGGTTCGCTACCCGCCTCTTGACATCCAAATCGCTACCGTTGTGTCCTTGGGCAGGACACTTCACCCTTGCCCCCGGTGCCGCTCACACTGGTGAATGAATGATGAATGAATGATAGGTGGTGGTCTGGCAGCCTAGCTTCTGTCAGTCTACCCCAGGGCAGCTGTGGCTACAAATGTAGCTTACAACCACCAGGTGTGAATGAATGATGGGTTCCCACTTCTCTGTGAGCGCTTTGAGTATCTAATAATAGAAAAGTGCTATATATAGTCTAATCCATTATTATTATTATTATCATTATTGCACTCAGAAGAAGTCACAAAGTATACAACAATCTTTAACTTTTATTGCCAATCTTGTGCTAACAAGTTGAAGTGAAGTGAAGTGAATTATATTTATATAGCGCTTTTCTCTAGTGACTCAAAGCGCTTTTACATAGTGAAACCCAATATCTAAGTTACATTTAAACCAGTGTGGGTGGCACTGGGAGCAGGTGGGTAAAGTGTCTTGCCCAAGGACACAACAGTAGTGACTAGGATGGCGGAAGTGGGGATCGAACCTGCAACCCTCAAGTCGCTGGTACGGCCACTCTACCAACCGAGCTATACCGCCCCAGTTCAATTCCAACACAGATCCTTTCTAGTGCACATACCCTTTTTTCTTTCATACACAACACTTTCAGACACGAATGTTGACAAACATGGGAAATCTGAATGTCAATAACACATGACCATACACATTAACACCAGAATAGTGTTTACTTACAATACTTATTTAACAATTTTGTTTATTTTCAATTACACAGCTCTCTTTTGTCGCATGTCCCATAAGGCTGAATAGTGTTTATTGTGTCATCTGCCGCGACTCGTTCAGAAGTTGCACAGTCCATCTTCACAAAAGTATTTTCCTCTGGTTTATAAGTAAAACGTCCATTCACAGTAAACTGATGATTCTGAATGATTAGTTCCAATGTAGATAAATATGTCCACGTTGTGGTTGTCATCACTTTTCACAATGAATAAATATCTAGTCAACGACAGCTGCGTTTGCTCCTTCAGGAAACACTGCCCCTTGGTGTTTTGGAAGAAAATTACAAATCTGGCAAGAACTATATATCAAACAAGACGACATCTGAGGGGACGCAAGCTACGTGACGCGAGAGTATATCCCTGCCCTATAAAATGTTGTTGTGAGTTTGCTGCAATCCATGCCACATCCTAAAGCATTACATATGTATTCTTGTTTTACCTGTTACTGAACCTTGCCTGACCTTTGACCTAGCCTATTGCCTGTATACTTACTCCTGTTTGGCTGTTAAAAATACCTGCCTTGAATCTGCCAACTCTGCCTTTGTGTCCTTCCAACAAGTCCTTGACAAAGACCGCAATGAGTAAAATGTGATATGGCGATGGAACGTTATGTGATTTCATATTTACTTCCTTTAGCTGCTGTCGCATACATGTCTTTGTGTTGGTCTTCGAATGTGCACCTGTGTGTATTCTGTAGATACCTAATACCATTGCACTGTGTTTTACATCTTCTCTCATGTATTTAAATGCCATGAGCAGAAAACCTGATTTTCCATTTATTGATTGATTGATTGACTGAAGGGTGTTATTGCTTGATTGCCTGTTAAATAGTGTGGATGACTTTTGAGAATCAATCTACATCAGTTCAAGAAGTGTATCGGTCTGATTTCAATTGATTTCAATGTGTTTCTTTAGTAAACGCACTGGCAGTTGATGTGAGGTAATGTGACTGGTTGCCATTCTAGAGATGAGAGGATAGAAAAAGCAGCATTCGAATAAAAAGTAGAATGCTGAGTGGACGGAGCACAAGGATAGAAGGACGGAAGAAGGAGTTGGGAGGAAAACTGCAAAAGGCCCTCTTTGAGATTTGAATGAGAGCAAGGGAACGTTTTTCTTGCCTCCTCCCGTCTTGCTGTCAAACTCGATCAGCAGTGAGGAACAGTGACGCTGCTCGCCTCCCAGACTCCCCCTGTGCACAATGGAGTCTGCGAGGACCCACCATGCATTTCACATTCAATTTAGCCCTCCCCGGGACATGGCTGTCAGGGTCAGCATCAGCGGTATTAGACAGGGTTGGGGGTGGAGGCCAATGTCTTGGACTATGGCAGCTTCCAAAGGGAGGAGGGGGTATAATGACAATACTGATGGGTTTGGGATTGTCGTCCAAAAAGGGGTGCTGGTGTTGGCTGAGGTTGGAGGGAGGTCGTTGGGGATAGAAGATCCAAGGAAAACGGACAGCAGATTTGGGGTGAAAATGGGGGTGATGGAGGGTGGCCTCTTCTCAACAATAAAAAAAGTCCAAAAGAAAGGTCTGGCGGGAGGCTTTATTCCCCAAAGCTTATGCTGCTTTCCATGGGGTCCTCAATGGGAGCTGGAAGACCGCTTCTCTGCCGAAGCCCATTAGCCAACATTAGGAGCGTCCACACAGCCGCACAAGGAGATTTGAGACAAACCCTAAACAGCTCATAATAACCACGAGTTACAAGCCTTGAGCCTTAAGACCTCGGCTTGGCCCAAAAAGGCCTTGAATAGACGCGCCCCAAATCATGTTG
Organism: Entelurus aequoreus; assembly: GCF_033978785.1. Taxonomy (NCBI): domain Eukaryota; kingdom Metazoa; phylum Chordata; class Actinopteri; order Syngnathiformes; family Syngnathidae; genus Entelurus; species Entelurus aequoreus. Next base: position 51,504,191 of record NC_084733.1, read on the forward strand.
TTGAACAAATCAGGTATTAGGGAGAGAGCAGTTTGTCCGAATATACTTTCCCTAAAGACTTTAGTTAAGCTAGTTACTGCGGAGCTTTACTTGGGCGTCGCTTGCTTGTGTGCAATTGTGCATGTGCGAGGGGGCCATCATTCTTCAGACATCTTACGCTATGACCCCCTGCAATATAAACTCTTCCATCTCTACCCCGAGCACTAAAGCCCAAGTTCAGCCGGCCCAAACAATAGTCCGCTATTGGCAATTAAATGGCATTTGCTGTTCCCGGGTGTAAGTTAATGGCATTACTCTTCTGTTGAATGGTCGGAAAAAGGGATTTCCCTCTTCGCCAATAAAGCCTGAGTCACTGTTTTAGCAGCATTACATAGCTTACCTTCAGCTTATGATTCACGGCCTTCCGATTACCATTTCAATATTTCCTCCTTCCACAAGCAATGGCAGATGCAGCACTGCTGGGCCCCAAGCTGCTCATGGATCAGGATCAGGAGCTGGGCTGTTTGCCCCCAACGCAGCACCGTTGGTTCTCTCTCACGACCTGTTACGGGAACCCTTGGAGGCGACCTGGAGTTTTCTTTATCGACAGTAGCTGTTTGCAAAGGCACTTCATGGTCTTGGAAGTCTTGCTATCTGTAAATTGAAAGAAGAAATGTTGGATGGTAAAATTGATTAAATATGGTTTTACACATCTGTTATTTCTTTGCTATTCAGAATGTGGTCAAGATAATTGACATTCAATGCACTCCAAAAATATGGTAGACAGTTACAATGGGCATATTTTTCCATAATTTCATCAATTCATTTATTTATTTCTCTGTTTAAAAATTATAAATAATGTATTGAAACCTGAGTATGATGTTTGTTTCCTATTGAAATAAGTTTTGTTAAAAAATACACAAAACCTTCATTAAAGCCGGCTCCGATATTATAACTAGTAGTTAAATGGAAAAGTGGGAGATTTAAAAAGTGTCTGCACTATATTACGTTTGAATGGAAACATTAGCATTAGAGTATTGGAGCCTGTACAAGCTCCAATACTCATAATCATGTGTTACAAAATACTGTATGGCATTATGATGCCATAATCTCTAAAGCAATTAGGGATAAGGTAGTTCGGATGGTTACAGCCATTAAAAAAAATCGTCATTCATAGGCACACGTGTTTGGATTTGTTGGGGTTAAAAAAATAAACAGAAAATTACCAAATATACACAAGTAGAACAAACAAACAAGCACCCTACTTCAAAACTAGGAGTAAGAAATTATTTTACTTTTGTTCCCAGGCTCCCCCCAACAGTCTTCTTTCAAGAGTGAAAAATATATTTTTAATGTATTTATAGTAGGGCTGTCTAATGCATTATTGCATGTGATTAATCACACAAAAATATTGCATTGATCATGTGTAAGCGTAGATTAATCACACAATTTGTCGGTGCTTCTCAACTATTTTCTGCTGATCTCAATTAGTATAATTTATTTACAAAATTGTTACAAGAACACATCTGCATAACATTGTATCCTTATACACCTTAACAAAAAGAAAACATGAATAAATATAGTTTAAAAAAAAACAACTATTAACATTTTTTTTAGTCTGTAACAGAAAAGATTCAAAGTGCATCAATTTGCCTGAAATAATATATTTTTTAAGTCCTTCTTTAAACTATAAACATTTTTTTGATCAACTTGATCCATTTGATAGTGAAAAACTAAATTAAGTAAACTCAATAAATGATACATTCAAATTGATTAACAACATTAACTCAGGAGCACATAATATAAACATTTAACCTACAAAACAAAAATTAAAAACAATGTGCTAATAATTTATGCATTTATTTTTCATCAAAATTAAGTCAGAATTAATTGCTACAATGTTTTGTAGTGCAAAGCTTTTCTAAGCAGGTTGTTATACAGTCAGTGATCAGGTCAATGTATTAGGGCAAAGATTAGTGAGGAGATCCCGACTGGTGTAATCGCTGGACAATTTTGCTTTAAAATACAACTGACAGGACATTAGCTAAAAACCAAGTATAATTTGCATACATTGCTGCAAATATTTATCTTATCATCAAAGCATAGGTTTAAAATACCATTCTAAAGCAAACAGTTGTTTACAATATTCTTACTATTTTATTATTACTGATGCACAGTTTTGAGGAAATAAATGACGTGCATTCAAGTAAAACATTTTTTTAAAATCTTATATGACATTCTGAAAATAAAATTGCTTTTGTGTCAAAATATTGGGGTCTCTTTCAAAGTTAATTTAAGTTATGTAAACAAGTAATTAAGACTAATCGTAATTTCAAAAAGTGTGATTAATCTGAAATGTTTTTATTAACAGCACAATTTGTATTTGCATTTATTCATATAAAAATAATTAATAAAATAACTAGAGCCCAAAATATGGTTATCTTCATACAAAATCCTACCAAATTACAGCTAGCATGACTTTAGCTTCAAAACTAAAGTGTGTCGGATTTTCACCGGGGGGGGGGGGGGAATCATATTTCCATCAGTATGTCTCATTTCTTTTCTTTCTCTGCCGCTTTTGTTTGCCCAAAGATCTGATGCGCCTGCAGGCGCCTTTTCTATCTTTGCAACGAATATGAAAAGGCAGATTTAAAGGTGAAAGCATGGTTAGGGGGGAAAGGAGACAGGTTATCGCAGCAATGTGTCACATTGTACATATGAAGTGGTTTCAATGCAATAAGGGGAAATGGACATGTGGCATGGAAGCTCTACTGTAGTTATAATACAAGAAAAAAGAAGATATCCTACTGAGAATTAACTTGTGATTTGCATAATAGGGCTGTTTTTTTCCTGCAATGAGTAACTCTGACAAAAGAAATAATAGTCCAAAAAAAAATCCACTGCAGAGGACCCTCGTTTTCAGGAGGATATACCTTCTTTTACTTGAAAAAAGACCATTTTGTAGTACTGAATCAAGTGTCCAAATGAAATGAGCAGTCACCATGGCTCGACATGGACTATGCATTGGAAGGCTCAGTTGAGATCATTTGAGGGTTTGTTTATAGTTTGGGTTCCCACAAGCACCAGAGGGGCTCCCTTAACTTGACACAGGCGGACAACAGAGGCGGCCGTGTCAATAGCGAGGATTATAGAGCGGCTGTTTGGCCTGCAACCATTTTGGCCGACACAAGACGCAAGACGGCTCCGGTTTGATTCACTTGCATCTAATTGTTGTGCGTTTCTGGCACTAACAGGCCACCTGACAGAGATTTGGCCGTTGACCTACTGTACCCTCAAAATGTAATTAAAATAATGCAATCTGCTCCAATCATGATTAATTAAGAAATGATGTAGAACGCGTTGATACTTCATCAATGCACCAATACACTGGGAGTAGTTCTCCTTCATGCTTCATTAACTTACATAAATGTAATGACAATGTATGTAATCAAGCTCTCTCTCCTTCTTTTAAACTGCCCTTGCTCTAATGGCCAATAAGTGCATTCAGGCTCGAGAAACATGGCGTCTCTCTGGCATTGTTGGCCTCCTTTGGGACCGGACTGCTATTGCAGCGCACTTTAAGCCATTTGAGCCACAGCTATGATCTTAATTAGCTACACCTAAAGCCCATCGCTTCCCCAGACAAGTCTAATTAAGCCCAGCGCCTACCCCCAGCCGCATCCCCTCCCCTGGCTGAAAGGGAACCCTCAATCTCATGTCCGAGGATTACAACCTGGGATGCATCACAGGCAATCATCTTTCCCCGCAGCCCCCAGAAAAGCCTTGCCGTTGCCCCCTTCCTTGAAAGGCACATTGCCATTCTGCACTAATTTGCAGCAGGTGCATCTTAAAGCCTCTTTCCCAAGTTGAAGTGAAGGATCTCTCTTGGAGGAGCCTTAATAAGACCAACCGTGTTGCAAAGAGTTCCTTTATGATGATGGAGCTCAAATACGTGGAGCCAACTATGTGTGAATGCGCTAAAAGGCACGCGTTCCTAATTGGATAGTTCCCTTAACCCTTTGATCCTTATTGTAAACTTTCATTGTTGTCCATCAGCCTTACAGCAGCCACTGCTTGGTCTCATCTTAGCATCCTAAACTCCTTAGTGTTAGTATCAGCTCAAGCTCTTAGCGCTGGATAAGCCCTCACTAATGTCATAATGGTAATGATTTGGCTGAGCCCTCCGGCGTTATGTCAATTCTGCAGAGGGAGGCGAGAGCCACAATTAACAGAAATTAGCAACACACTATTGAACGGCTTCGGGTGTTTCAGGGCAGGGCGGTGACCTGCGTAGCCCCATGCTGCGTCGACAATCAATTACGCTTGCGAGCTAACTTGTTGAGCCATGTTGATGTCAATGTTGAGTGCCTGAATTATTTTGCTTAGTTGACAGGATACTATCAAATATCCATGGAACAAACAATTTAACCTCAATTCAAAAATAGCAAGGATTTACCTACAGGTGTGATTTGTGCGATAGATACAAATTGATAGCAGTTTACATCGAGGCTGTATAGCTCGGTTGGTAGAGCCGCCGTGCCAGCAACTTGAGGGTTGCAGGTTCGATCCCCGCTTCCGCCATCCTAGTCACTGCCGTTGTGTCCTTGGGCAAGACACTTTACCCACCTGCTCCCAGTGCCACCCACACTGGTTTGAATGTAACTTAGATATTGGGTTTCACTATGTAAAGCGCTTTGAGTCACTTGAGAAAAAGCGCTATATAAATGTAATTCACTTCACTTCACTTCACATCTAAATGACTTGAGCATGTGGGAAGAACTGTGGACACTCTTGTGATTTGGATAACATCGGACTGTCTGCCTTGCAGGATGATACATTTTGAGGATCAGTCAGACAATTTACAGTAAAAAGCAAAACATTTTTTTCACTCGCATGCAAAACATTCTAACTTGGATTGTTTCCCTGGCTTCGAGACTCTCCCAAAGGACAGTGCGGCGAAGACACAACAAACTTCCTTCTTGTCTCTCATGGACACTCACCTGTTGTTGACTTTGGACTAGCGACTGCACGACATCAAGGCAGCGGAATAGAGAAACGCGGCAGGCTTACACACACACACATGCATCCACAAAAAAATATACGCCACACACACATACCCCAACCCCCATCCAACGCCCTTGACGCGAATCCCTAAGGGGCGATGGACGGATGGGCAGCACCTGAAGAACTGCAGCCCTCCACCGTGGCCCCCACTCCCTCCCCTCTGTTGCAAGTCTCAAAATGTTGTAATATGTATGTGTGCTTTGCTATGGAGGTTTTTTCCCACTCCAGACTTGGCCCCCTTAGGAGCCCAGTCTAGATGGTATTTTTTTTACTCATCCTTCCCCAGCGTTTACCTTTTTCCCATCTTTTACGGGGCGCCTTGTGGCGACCCATCAGCCTTCCTGTTCTGTAACCCTGTACACCGTTTGACTAATCTTGAACGGGTTTGTGCTGAAAACAAAGTTTTGTTGTACTTGTGCAATGACAATAAATACCTACCTACCTACCCACAGGTCTTAAGTGTCTGATTGTGATTGTGATTTATATTTATCTAATGTTTACAGCAAAAATTTAATTTTACCTTGCCAAAACTACATTTTACTTCGGTCAAGCAATTTGTTAAGTAAAACTGTCTCCAATACGTATTATATTGAAATAAAGAACTGGTCGTACATATTAAGAAGAAGAACTCTGTTGGTACCAAATCAGTAATTTTGACTTCAATATTAGGTTAATAATCTGTGTAACAGTTTTTGTATTGACTAATTTCCCGATATTACTATGTTTATATTTACTGAAAATCTCAATAAGCAACACTCACAACTCCGTTAGTTTCAACATTAGACAACGACAACAACACAAGTAAACAACACATATTACAGTATTCAACTAAAATGAAATAACTCCCAGGGCTGCCCCAGGCTAAATCGGGGCCCTATAAGCAACATTTTATTTTAAGGTCCCCTCCCGTTACAAAATTTTGTTCACACTTTTTTGCTTAAGTCGAACATTTTAAAACTTTTACAAAGTAAACTTGAATGTATTTGTATGCATGTTTTGTACAAAAATGTATTTATGGGAAATACATTGTTTATTAATGTACACTGTAAAAAAAAAAAAGTTGAGAAAACGCAAATTTTCAAGGCAACATGATGCAACCAGATTTTTACGTTTTCTCAACTTTTGACTACTATTGTTGACTTAACTAAGATTTACAAGTTGAGATAAGAGTTATGTCAACTCGGATCTTCTTGTTCACCTAATTATGATATTTTTGTGGGACCAACAATAAAATTCATGCTTCAATTCCATGTATTTTTACCTTCAGCAAACTCATATATTCTTGTTGAACTTTGACTACTGTTGTTGACTTAACTAAGATTTCCAAGTTTAGATAAGAGTTATGCCAACTCGATTTTGTTCACCTAATTATGATATTTACATCGGACCAACAATAAAGTTCATGCTTCAATTCCATGTATTTTTACCTTCAGCAAACTCGGAAATTCTTGTTACTTCAGCTAGAAAACTTCCTTTACAAGTCAAGTAACATTTATGTTGCTGTAAATGTTTTTAAGAAATGCTGAATGAATAAATAAAATAAAGAGCACACATCAAAATATATCTAAAACCTTGTTTATTTCTCATTCAAACATGTTTAACATAAGGGTTAAATTGGGTGTGTCAGAGGCTTTGACACTTTCCCAGGTATTTTCTTTAAAGTGCATAAAACACTTCCCTAACAGTAAAATAGGATCCCTGTAACACTGAAGTTAAAAGCTAAGAAATAAATGTTTTTTACAGCAGCCAGGCAATATAATTGTGTAATGATTTGATGATAGAATTATCATCATAGAGAAAATGTGTTTTGTAAATTAGAACAGTTGACAAACTTGATCAGTTGACAGTGAATATGCACCTCTTGTAAACCTCACTTAAATGTAAAGAAAAATATATATCTACATTTAAGTGAGATTCACAAAATACCATTATGCTACATAACCCGCCAGACCTCGGTACTGCCTTTGCATACCTCTTTGGCCTACTGTATGCCATGAACATTGATTATCCAAAGGAGATGAAGTACACATATGAAGCCATTCAGATGATCTTTTTCAAGCTTGGCTCTGTGCTCAAGTCCCCTCTGCCTCTGAAATAGATTAACGATTCTTTATTTTCTTTTTTTTAAAAGAATCTCTATTTCAGAGGCAGAGGAGACTTGAGCACAGAGCCAAGCTTGAAAAAGATCATCTGAATGGCTTCATATGTGTACTTCATCTCCTTCGGATAATCAATGTTCATGGCATACAGTAGGCCAAAGAGGTATGCAAAGGCAGTACCGAGGTCTGGCGGGTTATGTAGCATGATGGTATTTTGTGAATCTCACTTAAATGGAGATATATATTTTTCTTTACATTTAAGTGAGGTTTACAAGAGGTGCATATTCACTGTCAACTGATCAAGTTTGTCAACTGTTCTAATTTACAAAACACATTTTCTCTATCTATGATGATAATTCTATCATCAAATCATTACACAATTATATTGCCTGGCTGCTGTAAAAACATGTATTTCTTAGCTTTTAACTTCAGTGTTACAGGGATCCAATTTTACTGTTAGGGAAGTGTTTTATTCATTTTAAAGAAAATACCTGGGAAAGTGTCAAGGCCTCTGACACATACAGTAGGCCAAAGAGGTATGCAAAGGCGGTACCGAGGTCTGGCAGGTCATGTAGCACGATGGAACCTTCCAACACAACAGCCCAGTCCCGTACGTTGGGTGATACAGCAGGATCATCTTCTTCAAGGATTGTAAGGATGCCAACAGACACGCCTCTGAGCACTCTTTCTTCAGGCCAGTTTTCATCTTTCTAGGGACCGAGAAAGTTTACGTTCACGCCGTGATCCCTGCAAGTAACCGCGCTGCTCTACTCCATGGCAACGCGGCGAAACAAAAAACTTTCAACTCGGGTACCCTCCCGTTCTGGCGTCCAGGGGCAGTCTGGGCGGAGATCTGGTAGCAACACTGCTGCCGGTCTCCAACCAAGAATACTGCAACTGAACGTTGAAGGGCTCACAGATGCCAAAACATCCGTCATCGAGCACATGGCCCACACCACCCAAGCCATGGTCATCCTCCTTCAGGAAACCCACCGCCCAACAGCGGACAAGCTAACGATCACCAACTTCACGCTAGCTGGGTCAATCCTGAGCAAGAAGCATGGCCTTGCCACGTTTGTCCACAACGATCTGAGCTGGACCCTCGCCGATCGATCACCGGACAACTCCGAGATCGAGTGGCTGCGAGTGGACGTTGGCGACATCAAAATTGTCAACGTCTACAAACCACCACCCTCACAACTCACGCCAGTATCACTGCCAGTGCTTGAACCACCGTGTGTATATGCTGGTGATTTCAACTGCCGGCATACACGGTGGGGATACAGTACCACCTCACCGAGCGGGGAAACTCTTTCTGACTGGGCAGAGCGCAACTCGCTCAACCTTCTCTACAACCCGAAGGGCCCAGCCAGCTTTCACTCCGCTCGGCATAACACTGACACGAACCCTGACCTGGCTTTCGTGAGTGTCGGTGTGGACACCCAGCTCCCCGACAGACGTGTTCTAGGAATGTTCCCCAGGTCGCAACACCGACCGTCGCTGATATCGGTGCCCGACCTCGTGACAACAGTTCCGAGCGGACCGATGAAGCGATGGAACTTCCGGAAGGCCAATTGGAAACTCTATCGCCTCCATAACAACAAGTCCACACGGTGTCTCCCACCACCAGACACACCCAACGTGGACGAGGCATACCAGGACTTCTGTAGGGCACTAACATCTGCGGCCAAAAAAGCCATCCCACGCGGCCGGCGTAAGAACTACAAACCATGCTGGGATGGCGAGTGCGAGACCCTCTACAGCGCCTTCCTCCGGGCTCCCTATGGCCCGGAGGCTAACAATTCAGCCACTGCCCTTCTTTCCACTCTTGGAAGGAAGAGGCACCAGCGCTGGAAAGAGGCAGTCCACTCCATCGACTTCTCGCACACTAGCCGTATCGCGTGGAGCACTTTGAACAACTTGACTGGTAGGTCTGAGCGCGCACCCCGAACATGCCCCGTTACCGCAAATGCTATTGCAGCACAGGTTGTGAAAAACGGGGCATATACCGGGATAAATCGAGATTTTTCCCGGGCGGTGCGCCAGGAAACTGCAGACCTCTGGAGGACAACAACATCTAGCGAGTGTAACATCTCCGGTGAGTTTTCACCGGAGGAGTTCACAGCTGCCCTCCAGTATACCAAACCAGGCAATTCTGCTGGGCCTGACAACATCTGCCCAGAACTCGTGCTCCACGCTGCCCCTGCAATGAAGTCCTGGCTGAGAGTTTTCCTGTCTTCTTGCCTGCGCCAACTCCGGATCCCCAGGATTTGGAGAAGGGCCACTGTTGTCGCTATCCCCAAGCCGAACAAGCCAAAGGATGACGTAACGAGCTACAGACCAATCTCGTTGCTCTGCGTCCCCTTTAAAGTCCTCGAGCGCCTGATTCACGCCCGTGTCGAGCCCATCATAGACCCCCACCTCCCCCGGGAGCAGGCGGGTTTTCGACGTGGGAAGTCCACGGTGGATCAGGTCGCCCTCCTTACCCAGGACATCGAGGACTGCTTTGAGGCGAAAAAGAAGGCCGGTGCCGTCTTCATAGACCTGACTGCTGCCTATGACACAGTCTGGCACCGCGGCCTCACCTGCAAACTTCTCCGCCTGCTTCCAGACAGGCACATGGTCAAAATGATCATGGAGCTTGTCTGGAACCGCAGCTTTACCCTCACCACCAGTAACGGAGATAAAAGCAGGTTGCGGCGCCTGAAAAATGGCGTCCCCCAGGGATCTGTCCTGGCTCCCCTCCTGTATAACATCTATACATACGACCTGCCTGCCACAGTCTCACGGAGGTTCGCATACGCAGACGATCTCGCGCTGCTGCACTCCGACACGGACTGGCAGGCCTTGGAGGGAACTCTAAGCCAGGACATGGAGACTTTAGTGGCTTACCTCCATAACTGGAGATTGAAGCTCAGCGAATCCAAGACGGTGACACAAGCTTTCCACCTATACAATTGGGAAGCGGATCGTGAGATCAGGTTCGAGGTGCGGAAGCCGGATGGGGCTTCCCTTACCCTATGCCGGCCTCGTCCTACACCTGAAGACCCTCGTCCTGACCCTAAATACCTTGGGGTCACCCTGGACAGGTCGCTCACTTTCCGTAAACACCTCTTGGCAACACGCAAGAAACTCAACACCCGCGTCTCACTGCTGAGACGGTTGGTCGGGTCCGGTTGGGGTGCCGGGGCAAGAACTCTGCGAACAGCAGCACTTGCCCTGGTCTACTCAACTGCTGAGTACTGCGCACCTGTCTGGGCGCGCAGTGCTCACTCTAAACAACTTGATGTCCCGATCAACGAAGCCTTGCGTGTTATCACTGGATGCCTGCGCCCCACCCCTGTGGAGCTACTGCCCATCTTAGCAGGCATCCAACCCGCTGAGCTTCGTCGCCAAGGTGCTGTAGCAACTCTGGCGGGCCGGGCAAACATGGATGAGAACCACCTGCTCCATGAAAGGCTCACACTCTCCTCAGAGCCAACGCCCCGCCTCCCCTCCAGAGACCCACTGGTACCAGCCGCCCTGAAGCTCCTGCAGCAATGCAGTGACAACAACATCAGGGCGGCTCACTGGGCGAATCACAAATGGAGCACGGACCTGGAGCATACCATCTCCTCCAGACTCCGTGACTTCATACCTGACACCGGCTCAAGGCCTCTCACTACCACGAGTGGCCTGGGTGAGGCTTAACCGCCTCCGAACTGGTGTCGGTCGCTTTCGCTCAAACATGTTCCAGTGGGGCTTAGCACCCAACGCGACGTGTGAGTGTGGCGCGGAGGAGCAGACTGCCGACCACGTGATCCTGCGTTGCCCGATTTATCGTGCTCCTAATGGTTTGCGTGGCCTGGCGGACCTGGATGACTGCTCGGTGACCTGGCTCACTTCTGTGTGTCCTGACATATGAACGGGAGGGCCCCCCGGGCCTGGGGTGATAAAAGGCATAGACCCTCGGCCTCAGGTCCGGGTGCCGGAAAACAGCTGCCCATACGATGAAGAAGGCCAGTTTTCTGAGGAATAGTAACAGATGCATGATTGAGTGTTAGGTCGAACAAAAGGATCTAAATAGGGCCCGACTGGTATGGATCTTCTGGGAACGATTACAATTTTACAATGTTCCAAAAAATGGAAAAAAAAATTAAATTACTTCAAAATTAATTCAAATTAATTGAAGGCAGAACATAGGTTGGAGTTCAAATCCCAGCCGAGTCATACCAAAGACTATAAAAATGGGACCCATAACCTCCCTGCTTGGCACTCAGCAACAAAGGGTTGGAGTTGGGGGTTAAATCACCAAAATGATTCCCGGGCGCGGCGCCGCTGCTGCCCACTGCTCCCCAAGGGGATGGGTGAAATGCAGAGGACAAATTTCACCACATCTAGTGTGTGTGTGACAATCATTGGTACTTTAATCTTTAATCTTTAATTAACCATTAAATAATTTTAAAAAAATGGGGCAGGAACTTTTCTTTATGGTTATATGCATTGGCTAAAGAATATGACATTTGGGTATTAAAAAACATCTCTGGGCACAAAATGAAATCTACACAAAGTGTATTATGCATACAATCTTTGTCATCAGCTATGAGATCCTACTCAAAATGTTAAAATAGTAATAGTTTTTTTAGCTTGTTGCCCCACTCTCCGGTTCAAGACAAGGAAACAGAAATCATTCATTTGAACTGTTCGTGCATTTTTGAAGGAATAAGCGAAGGTTGTTCATCGCAAGTAAGCTTAGCTCAAAAACTAGCAGTCAATTGGAAGTGCTAGCTGTGAGCCAGGGTGAATTTAGTTTGTATTCAACAGACATTCATCAGCAACGTCGTCTTCTCTTCTGCAACTTAAAACTAACACCATGTAGTCGGAATAAATAAATGATAAATGGGTTATACTTGTATAGCGCTTTTCTTCCTTCTAGGTACTCAAAGCGCTTTGACACTATTTCCACATTCACCCATTCACACACACATTCACACACTGATGGCGGGAGCTGCCATGCAAGGCGCTAACCAGCACCCATCAGGAGCAAGGGTGAAGTGTCTTGCCCAAGGACATAATAGACGTGACTAGGATGGTAGAAGGTGGGGATTGAACCCCAGTAACCAGCAACCCTCCGATTGCTGGCACGGCCACTCTACCAACTTCGCCACGCCACCCCAAATAGAGTTGTAAAGTTTATTTTCTGACTGTTGGCGAAGGCAGGCTACCAATAGACTACCAGTATTTGAGCTAATCTAACAAGCGATGAGGAACCATTGCCTGATTCCTCTTCAAAAATACATGCACAGTTAAAGGAATGGTTTCTATCGACGAATCTTAAACCAGAGAGCAGGGCAACAAGCTAGAATATGAAAATGTTGAACTATTCCATTAAAGCTACATTAGGCCAAATTACTTGTAATTTTCAAGTAAATTTCCTATTGTTATTATTACTTACCAAATGCTGCAGGAAAAACTTAGTTGTGTCGTCCCGGACAAAAACGGGGAGGCATCTCAGTGCTGTCATCTTACGGTGAGACACAATGTCTGATGTCTATAGAGTATACAGTGGAAAACATAAGCATATACATTAGTGAAGCACCATAGTGGATTCATACAAATGGCAAAATCAAAAGTTGTTTTTAGTAATGACCAGTAGACCGCAAGTCTGACCAGTAGCATGCTCAAGAAAAGGGAAAAAAACACTTCAAGCCTTCGGACTAGTGCATTTTCTACTTTTGCAAATTAAAAACTGTTATAATTATTAAATGGCACATACTAAGAACATATAGCAATGACTGATAAGATCCATTGTACTGACACATGTCCATCACTTACCTGTTCATCAAGCTTATCCAGGAAGTCTTCTATTTGCTGACCAAAAGCTCCCTTTCTAGCCCGGTACAGTCTGAGCAGGCGAGGCACATCATTCTCAAGGGACTCATTGAAAGTCTTCAGGAGGTCTTTGCTGGTGATGCGATGAAATTCTTCAGATATCTGAAAAACACAATCAGCGAAAAAATGGCATTTAACTTTAATCACAATGTGAGCTTTTGACTTCAAATTTCAGGGCTGATGGTATAGTGGGGTGCTTTATGTTGGAGGAGCATGTAGTGGAGTGGTAGGGCAGGTATAGTGGAGTGTGTCAATGTAATACACTCCTACACCTATTAAATACAGTGCAATGAACATATAAGTACGACAGTTAATAAATAAATGACAGCCATACCTCTTCACAGGAAAACAGTGCAGGCCATCTCTGCTGGACTTCGGATACCATAGGCTGCCCCTCTACTATCTCTCTCCGCCTAAGGGAAAATTCTTTAAAATTACACAAGTCACATTGAAATGTTGAGTTTTCCTGTAATCTCACAGTTGTGTGTGATCTTGAGAAGTGTGACCGTAATGCACCAGGTGTTTTAAATACACACACACAGTCTGTGTGAATACAGGGCCAGTTTGCACCTGTACCGTGACGAAGTCGAAAGTGCTTCAGGAGAGCCTCTTTATTGAAGCTTTCAAATTTGCAATATTTGCACTGCATTCAATCCTCCCCTGAAACACAAGAGACATAAAATGGAAATATTTAGTTTCACTAAAAGCATTTAGCTACAGACAATAATCAATTTTTTTCCCCCACCACCCCTATCTTAAACAGACACTTCATACACCTTATATTACACATAAATAGTATAGGCTACACCACACAGACATGCTACTCTTACCATACTCAGTATTATATCAGTTACTTTGTCTACATATTCATAGTAAATACTCAAATACATGTTAACTTTACTCAACAGGTCCTACAGGTAAGTATTAGCAAGTAATATTAGCTATGGAAATACTGTGTTTAGTGTAGTGTCACCCCCTTGAACATAAGTGCAGGTATGTATAAACATGAATTACATAAAACGTGAAAATGACAGTTCAGTAATAGACCATTACTCCAGACTGAATAATTGTATTAACGTGTCTTAATACTCTATTATTCTCAGTTTATCTGCTTTTCCAGCAGGGCACGCACAGCGCACAGACTTGTGGAAGTGAATTACAGTGAGCCGTTTGAGACGGGAGAACAAAAATAAATAGGCGGTCAATAGTAGGACAACTCATCGGCTAAAAAAAATGGCCTTTTCATGGTCGACTATCTTGAAAATATAGTGAAATAAACGGCGGCGGTGTTAATTGATACGCCTACATTACGCTCACGTCTCTCTCTCGCCCGCCGTGTGTATTCCCAGTCGACTAATCACGGCAGCACTAGTACCCACAACACATTTTGAACTAGGGGGGGTGGGGGATATTCCCGGCCTACGGCTAGAGCAGGGGTCCCCAAACTTTTTGACTCGGGGGCCGCATTGAGTTAAAAAAAATTTGGCCCGGGGCCGGGCTGTGTATATATATATATATATATATATATATATATTGTCTTTATATTCCAGCGAGTTAATCCGTTTTGTCATTTAACATCAATTAACATTGATGTTCATCAACATTTAACATTGTCACATTATTGATGGGAAAATTTATTTTTAAACAATATGATTTGCCTGAGCGGCTAGGAGACACCGAGAATAACAAGCGGTAGAAAATGGATTAGGAAAAAAATGTATAATAATAATTTAAAATTAAATTAAAAACATTTGTTTTAACTTGGGACTTCCTTTGGGCCGGATTTTGGATGCTGGGGGGCCGGATCCGGCCCGCGGGCCGTAGTTTGGGGACCCCTGGGCTAGAGCATTCTGGCGGGGTAATAATTAGCTTAGCTCTTCCGTCAATACACACTGCTCATTCAGTAGCCGAAAATATTTACCCGGTTCATCATTCACACAGCTTGTTATCACCACAATGTCTTAACCATACATAGCTATAAACATGTATTACCCTCGTTTCGGCCCACGCAGAAAGTGACCAGCTTTACATTTAGCAGTCATTGCTATCGGCGACCGCCATCTTGGGCATTGACGAGGCCACGCACACGACACACGCTTAACCACGGTCATGACTTCATGTCAGTGGCAAACTAAAACTCGAATAAAAACACAACTGATGTATATTACACGGGTGTCGATTATAACCAGGGTACCTGTTGTTCACAGTCTCTGCTCCGGTGGCGAGCCTCACCGTCAAACACGCACTCCCTGAGCTAAGCTTCTTGTTTGACTGACAGGCCCGACCAAACCCTTCGCACCGCCCCCCCACCCACTCACTTGTGCCCCTGAAACGGAATCTACGGGGTTTCCAACAAAAAGACCTTTGCCTAACTGCAACTCAAAAATCCTTGTTGTAGTGATTTGAAAATACTTTTTGATGCAACGATAGAGAGAAGTTTGCTGGCCAGACACTGTTTTGGTAGTTAAACATAGTGAAACCTTATTTCTGAGTCTGACTAACTTGAAAACTTTAATTAGTCCAACAATTGCAAATTTATTTTTTTTACAGTGTATGTATTTAGTGCAAAATAATAAATGTACATACATGTATGCGGTAAAATTTCATATGGAGCCCTACCTTTACGCACAACGCGTGTTTATGCCTCCTGTTTTCCTAAATTGATCTACAAGGTGTGTCTGAAAAGTTTCAGGACTGGTGTCAAGAGTGAATATATTTTAAACACAGATGACAAATGCCTCCTTAAAAGTGTTCCCCCTTAGAGTTCCCAGCGTTCTCATGCACTCCTGGATGGATTTTTTTTTACGGGATCCTCCACAGCTCCATCGTCACGGCCATCTAAGACTTTAAAATGGGTCCCCTTGAGTGTCCCGTTGAGTTTGGGAAAGAGGAAAAAAATCTCTCTGAGCCAGGTCAGGTGAGTAGAAAGGTTGATCATGACAATAGTCTTCTCAGCCAGGAACTCCTGCATGCTAGGGGCATTGTGAGTAGGCGTGATGTCATTGTGAAGCAGCCACGGGTCCTCCTGCCACAACTTTCATCTCTTCTCGTGCACTGGACAAAGCAAACGCAGCAGGATTGCTTTGTTGAGGTGCTGGTTGATCGTCTGGCTCTGTAGCAAGAACTTGCAGTGGATGATGTCACTCACATCGAAGAAGGATCAACTGTCCTCGAGCGTTTGTCCCCGTAGTTCAACAATACTTTACCATAATGCTCCATTTTTAGCTGGCCTATATGCTTTCTATACCATCCCAGGATTTGTGATCACGCGCATTCTTTCATCTGTGCTATGAAATAAATCCGAAGTGGCTGCATGGTAGAAAACGGACTTGTGTCATTTAAAGCTGTAGTGTCAATCGGCAAAAACACAAACGGGTATATTACGTCATACTAAATTATTGAAGTTGATTGAAAATACATTATTGGAGTGACTTTGACACAGGTTAAAAAAATATTACAAAATATATTCCTTAGTTTAACCTACAGTTGCACCTCAACTTAAGAGTGACCCAATCTAAAAGTGTTTTGACACAAAAACTGTATTTGGGGTAATTGTTAAGCTTTAGGTTGAGTTAGTTGGCGTCGCAAATGCCACAGTGAACGCCGTAAGATCCGCCAAAAACATATGGTCTTACTAGCATTAGCTAATAGCTAGAAATTTATATTGAACTGGGTTCCCATTCATGGTAAAGAAGAAAGTGAGTGTAAAGGACAGTCCTGAGAAGAAGAAGCTGATGACATATCAAATATATCACCAAAAAAGTGGACAGAGCGTTTTGCCATCTTTGTGAAGCAATTCGAGCGTAGCACAGCTAGTCTGCATCATACTGTAGTAAGAGAAATCTAACATCAGACAAGGATTTAAAAATAATATCTAAACAATGAATATGTATCCATGAAAATTTGGAGAAGCTGCTGATGGTGTATTTGATGGATAAGCATAGAGAAGGAGATATCATAGTACGATAGAATAGAATAGACTAGAATGCCTCTTATTGTCACTATACACAGGTACAATGAGATTAAAAGCAACTCCAGCATCAGTGCGACAGTCTATAAATATACAAAACATAGGAAGGAAAGAAAATAAAAATAGTGCAAAAGGAGGTAAGGTGCACAGTCCAGTCCTGAGAACGAATGTTCTGCATGTGTTGTTTAAATATTAAATATGATACTATATACATATATACAGAAGCATTCAGACTGTGGGTAGAATGTAAAAATTGCACACAGAGAGGTGCTGAAGTCCCCTTTTTTTTCACTCGCATACAAAACATTCTAACTTGGATTGTTTCCCTGGCTTCGAGACTCTCCCAAAGGACAGTGCGGCGAAGACACAACAAACTTCCTTCTTGTCTCTCATGGACACACACCTGTTGCTGTTGACTTTGGACTAGCAACTGCACGACATCAAGGCCGCGGAATAGAGGCATGCGGCAGGCTTACACACACACACATGCATCCACAAAAAAATATACGCCACACACACATACCCTACCCCCCATCCAACGCCCTTGACGTGAATCCCTTAGGGGTGATTGACGGATGGGCAGCGCCTGAAGAGCTGCAGCCCGCCACCGTGGCCCCCACTCCCTCCCCTCTGTTTTAAGTCTGGGCCCCCTTAAGAGCCCAGTCTAGATTGTATTTTTTTTACTCATCCATTTCCAAGGTAAATACCGTACATTATTATTACACTGTTTCTTAAAACTACTGTAGTTGTTAGGACTACATTCTACAGTATCGTTTGTATTCAATAGTTTTTGTCTAACAGTTTGTTTTTCTTTTCAAAAGGCATGTTACATATCCTAATTGTGCTATGTTGGGTGCGGCAAGCACCAAAATAGCAAAATAGAAGAGATTTCAATTCATTTCAATGAGAGAAGTTGATTGGAGATACATGTTGCATCTGGGTCGCATGGTTTGGGGTGATCGTTTCCCAAAGATGAACAAGGACGTCAGGAAGCAGTGTGCAGGTAAGACACTTATTTATTCTCAATAGGTGAAGGCAAAAAAATACCAAAAGGTAAACACATCGATGACACGAGAAGCTATGGCAAAGCTTAACAAAGGAATAGCACGATAGCAAGCGACTAGCAACTTAAACGAAGGAATCAAACAAACGCAAGATGTCACATGCAGCAAGCAAGACTGCCAGGCAAAGTGTGGCGTGAGCCAGGTATAAATAACTCTCCGATTAGTGATCAGGAGCACGTGAGCGTCCTGACCACTAACCAGAGGCAGGTGCAAATAATTTGTGTCCATGGCAACAAAGGGAGCATAAGAGCAGAAATGACTAAACAAAGGAGATATGACCAAACTAAACATCACTAACATGATTCGGGCAGCGGGTCATGACAATACAAGGGTTTTGAAGTAAGGGCTCCATCACAGAACCAAAGCTGGTAAGTTGAGGTACTTAAATTGTGGGATGAACTATGATATTAACTAATTAACACGTCTACGTAGTGCACCTGAGTATGTGCTCAAGTATGACGTACCTTTTTCTACTGCGGGTTACCAGGCAATCCCGCTGAAGCATGCAATGACAGAACGCGCCCTTCAGCACTTGTGTGCATGTCATCATTTCATTACACAACATGGACAACAATTGAGTTTGTTGTTTATTTCTATGGTCTATTACAATTGGCTATTGTTATTAATAAGTGGTGAGAGTAACAATTCCATTAATTCCATGAAAAGCCTACATTGCATTAGTAGGTAACCCTTAGGCAAGCAGAGGGGACAGGTGAGCCATAACTTTATAACACAATTATTCGACTTCTATATGTTCTGTTTATTCTATTTATTATTAATAATAACTGGAGGAAGAAGCCTTGCACTGATGGAACATTACATTCAGGTTGGGTACCCTCTGTATGGCACGCAGCACTCACATTAGTCAAAGGAACAGGACTGGTGCAAGTGTGCCAGAATGTTCCAGACATTCTGCTTCCTAAAAGACAGTCCAATGTCATAATCCTTTTGAAGAATGCATTTTGAAAAGCACGAATATACACATTGTTGCGTTAAGTCTGTTTGAAATGGAGGAAAAAAGGAAGTGTCGCTATTAGAAGGATAATATTTCCTATATTAAAGCTTGATAGCTTCTATCTAAGGGAACACTGAAATTGGCTCCGCTTGCACACTGGCTGCCTCGCTTTGAAGTTCCTCAGCAGACTTGTGGGTCAGACCTCCTGAGGAGCGAAAGAGTGAATTTTTCAGGGTGCAACACAAAGTGAGAGTCGAAAACTCTTGTGTCGAATCAGAGGAAGGAGGAGGCGGAAAGAGGAGAAGAGGCGGGAGGTGAGTAGGGAGAGATGGAGCGGAGGAGTGTGCGAGGCTCTCCTGCGCGGAGGCCAGCCCAGGGTGGTTCTCAGTGAAAAAGCTTATTTGTGGATGAAAGTGCGGCCGCCCCGGGGTCCACTCGCACAGAGAGACGGGGCCAGTGATTAAGGGGGCGCAAGGGCAGGACGGCCCTTTAATTTGGGGCTGCAGAGAAAAAAGGGGGGGGGTGTATCTGTAGCCAGACAATGGCGATTACCTTCCTCTTTATCTGGCGGAGGGACGGCTTTGAGAGCGCAATCTGAGGAGCGGAGGAAATGGCACGACACAGGATTAGTGGCACAACAGGACGGTAAATTAAATGTTGGAGATGAAAGAATGAGCCTCTGACATGCATCAATAGAGAGCATGGCTGCATTTTAATAACAGCAGCTGAGAAGAAATACCTGTAGAGATTAACGTGTGTGTATGAGAGACAGAGAGAGAGTGAAAGAGGGATGGGAGATACATAATTGTTTAAATGACTTGGGACGCCTTTTGTCATGTGACTACCAAGGAAGCAAACAGGAAGTGTGTTTGTAAAAAGTCTATTGTGTCAGCAGGTCCTGGAAACACATGAGTGTAGAGGTGTTCACGCATTGGATGTTGGATGTAACATTGTCATTTTCCAGCCCTGACTGCAGCGCAGACTGGCTTATAAAGAAGCCTGATTGGCAACTACGGACAGGTGTGTTCAGGTTGCCAATCAGGGCCAGGTGAGGGAAACAGCGCTTAGGCCAGAGTGGCAAAACCAGACAGGAAGTGAACAGAAATAAGAGCGCTGGACAGGAAACAATAACAGAAAGTAAAGGAAACACTCAAACATGTCAGACCTGCCACGACAGGTCGTGACACACACACTACATACAAAAAATATTATTCCCTATTCAGCTGACAATTTTGCCAAGTTTTTGGTCTTTATTTATATGTAGGGACGGCGTGGCGAAGTTGATAGAGTGGCCGTGCCAGCAATCGGAGGGTTGCTGGTTACTGGGGTTCAATCCCCACCTTCTACCATCCTAGTCACGTCCGTTGTGTCCTTGGGCAAGACACTTCACCCTTGCCCCTGATGGCTGCTGGTTAGCGCCTTGCATGGCAGCTCCCGCCATCAGTGTGTGAATGTGTGTGTGAATGGGTGAATGTGGAAATACTGTCAAAGCGCTTTGAGTACTTTGAAGGTAGAAAAGCGCTATACAAGTATAACCCATTTATCATTTATCATTATCATTATTATATGTAAAGGACATTCAAAATAATAGAAGTTATAAGCTTCTAATTCATGTGAAAAAGCAATGCAGTAAAGTTTACTCATCACTGTGAATGAGCTATTGTGCTTTTCTTGAGATCACACGATTTATGATATCTCAAATATCATAAAAAAACTTTCCTCTGTGCTTTACTTTGAAAAAAAAAAATATATACAATTAAACGTGCATCTGAATCGCCTGTGAGCAGCGCTACAGCTCGCCGTGCACTTTAACGGAGTTGACACCTGGCAAAAGTAAGGAGAGAAAGTTGAATCTTAGGTTAATTAATGTATTTCTCTCCAAGTCAAACGACTGTTTACATATTTGTTTACATTCAGGGAGGGCAGAATACACAATGTAGCCTGTGCTACCTTTTACAGTAAACGGACAATTGAAAAATAGAGCAAACAATAAAATATAACAAAACATATATGTTATTACTAATAACTAATAACACAGATTAGTTTTGAATAAGTCAAACATTTGTTTAGCCTTGTAAAAAAAAATATATATGCATAATTTCCAGTTAAATTAATCATGATGTCATAAATATGTGATTTCATATTGACCACTCCCTTAGCCATGGCACCACCCCCACATATATAGTGGCAATCTGGGGGAAAACCTGATGTCAGATCTGGTCCCGCAGAAGTTGATTAAAACACCCTTTTTTTAAGTACACCTAAAACACTTCACAAAACAAAACCAGACAGACCCACATCCAACATTTATTATTTTCAGCCAAATCTATAAAACTTCCCTGTCACCTCTCCATTATGCATTTGCCTGGTATTATGTCATTTTACTTTATTGTAGTTTTATTTAATAGAGGTATGTCTCTAATGTATGTCTTTGTTTTTTTTTTTTACTGAGTGCAAATTAAACATAAGCCACCATGGCCCCAAAGAAAGTGATAAAGAAGGTGAAAAACACTATTGAATTCAATTACAACTCAGAGTAGGATGTCTGTGTTTATTTATTCGTAATTGCCACCTATATTTATTTTTTCACATTCTATTCTGCATGTAAAACGATGATATTTTGTATTAAAAAAACATTTTTTTGTTTAGATTGTTGGGTGTCTGGAATGGATTTATTGGCCCTACTCTTAATACTAGGGCTGTGAATCTTTGGGTGTCCCACGATTCGATTCAATATCAATTCTTGGGGTCACGATTCGATTCAAAATCTTTTTTTTTTTTCAATTCAACACGATTCTCGATTCAAAAACGATTTTTTTCCCGATTCAAAAGGATTCTCTATTCATTCAATACATAGGATTTCAGCAGGATCTACCCCAGTCTGCTGACATGCAAGCAGAGTAGTAGATTTTTGTAAAAAGCTTTTATAATTGTAAAGGACAATGTTTTATCAACTGATTGCAATAATGTAAATGTGTTTTAACTATTAAATGAACCAAAAATATGACTTATTTTATCTTTGTGAAAATATTGGACACAGTGTGTTGTCAAGCTTATGAGATGTGATGCAAGTGTAAGCCACTGTGACACTTGTTATTATTATTTTTTTTTTTATAAATGTCTAATGATAATGTCAATGAGGGATTTTTAATCACTGCTAGTGCTATGTTGAAATTGTAACTAATATTGATACTGTTGTTGATAATATTCATTTTTGTTTCACTACTTTTGGTTTGTTCTGTGTCGTGTTTGTGTCTCCTCTCAATTGCTCTGTTTATTGCAGTTCTGAGTGTTGCTGGGTCGGGTTTGGTTTTGGAATTGGATTGCATTGTTATGGTATTGCTGTGTATCGTTTTGTTGGATTGATTAATTAAAAAAAAGAATTAAAAAAAAGAATTAAAAAATAAAAATTCAAAATATAAAAAAATAGATTTTTAAAAAATGAGAATCGATTCTAAATCGCACAATGTGAGAATTGCGATTCGAATTCGAATCGATTTTTTCCCACACCCCTACTTAATGTACAATACAACCACACCTCATTTACATCATCACACAAAGACAATACATGCTCTTGTTCACATCTGTCATCATTTGTAAAAACAACCATGATTTTAACAGACACACCTCACAGTTTACAAGAAAATGCTCTCATGGATAAATATACAACACATTAAGTTGATGTGTCAATCATACTGCCCACCTTAGTGACCGTGTGAGCAGCTTTGAATGCTCCAAAGCCACTTTTTAACTTCAATTGGGAATGAAGAGTAATCTGTTAGACTTTTCAAGTTTGTTGTGAGGTCGTTCCATTCTTTTATCGCTTTATATGAAAAGGCTGATTGTGCAAAATATGTTTTACATCTGGGTACGCTACACTGCCCCCTGGTGAAGGCTTGTGTGATTCTAGTTGTCACAGCAGATGTAAACTGAACAAAGTGCTTAAGTGACGCTGGTGCAGTGTTATTTAGGAATCGAAGGGCTATTCGTATTATCATATTGTACATATTACATATAGTTATGAACGTGTATGTTACAGGAACTGCTCTCTTTGCTCATAAAGATTGTAAAGGATAGAAACAATTCCAAAAAAAGTGCAGTTCCTGTAACGTGGACGGGGACGAGGAGGCATGATGATGCACATTTTTCATCCAACGATGACAGCAGGAACTCCGGAGACAGTGTGCAGGTAGGAGATGATTTATTATTTTTTATTCATGCGTTCGTTACGTCTCGTCTCGATTACTGTAACATATTATTTTTGGGTCTCCCTATGTCTAGCATTAAAATATTACAGATTGTACAAAATGCGGTTGCTAGACTTTTGACAAGAACAAGAAAGTTTGATCATATTACGCCTATACTGGCTCACCTGCACTTTCTTCCTGTGCACTTAAAATGTGACTTTAAGGTTTTACTACTTACAGTACGTATAAAATACTACACGGTCTAGCTCCATCCTATCTTGCCGATTGTATTCTACCATATGTCCCGGCAAGAAATCTGCGTTCAAAGAACTCCGGCTTATTAGTGATTTCCAGAGCCCAAAAAAAGTCTGCGGGCTATAGAGCGTTTTCTATTTGGGCTCCAGCACTCTGGAATGCCCTCCCTGTAACAGTTAGAGTTGCTACCTCAGTAGAAGCATTTAGGTCCCATCTTAAAACTCATTTGTATACTCTAGCCTTTAAATAGACCCCCCTTTTAGACCAGTTGATCTGCCGTTTTTTTTCTTTTTTGCTCTGCCCCCCTCTCCCTCGTGGAGGGGGGGCAGCAGCCATTGCTTCTGCTCCTGCAAGGCCAGGACCACGGCCAGCAGCTTCCTATTACAGAACTCATCATTTCTCTTCTCTGCAGACGGACGACATGAGAAAAATGCGCAGAGGCACAGTTTGTTGTCACCGGCTGAGCGTGGAGAAAGCGCCACTCTTACCCCAGTTTTGGAGATACAGACCTATACCGTAAGGTAACACCATGGATCAGGGTGGAGAAGCACTGGAAAATAAGTGAATAATTCCTTAACATTTTTAAATGTAAACTCTGCCTTAAAAAAATTATTATCACTATTATTATTCCATGTTTATTTATTTTTGCCTCCTCATTGACTGGTGATCAGTCCAAAGTCTACCTTGCCTCTCACTCAAAGTCAGCTGTGATAGGCTCCAGCTTATCCACAGCCCTAATGAGGACAAGCAGTGTAGAAAATAAAGATGACGATATAGACACATTTATTTTAGTAACTATAAATCAAATCAAGTATATTATTCATTAAGGTATTGTTGATGTTCCTTCCACAGTGCCTGATGTCTATTTGTTGTTCCAGATAAAGATTTTGCTTCGCTATCAAACTCCATTTCGATATGGAGAATTTAGTGAGCGTGTGTCGCCTTTTTCCAAAGTGGCGAGGCGATAACACACCGCTGAGGCTGGCCAGGACGCTAATTGCATGCCGAATATTTATAGTCCAGACAATTAGCTGTTGCCTTTTATATGCTAAGTAACAACAGCAGCAGCAGAGAGGGGCGTGTGTGTGTGTAAGTAATTAAGATGCTCTAAACAGGACAGGGACATGCACAGTCTGTTGTGTTGTGATTTGTTGCTAACAAACACAATAATTAGCCTGTTATTGTGGGATAATGAAGTTGCCAGTGTCCTTTTTCTCTCTCTGCCAAGTGGCGCCTTAAACAATGACACTCCCGCCGGCCGCTGCTGCTGGTGAGAACACGTCCTGAGGGCAGGGATGTTAAAAAGTTCAAAGGTCAAAGCAAAAAGCTGAGACAAGTATGCTGCACAGTAGCAGGTCTTACATATGGTGCTAACACATGGGGATGTGGTCAAACACTTCTGTGTCGTGAGAGAAAACAAAAACAAAATCAAATCTGACATCCAATTACGAAGATTCGCTATAACAAGAAGTTGGTCTCACGAAGAAAGAATAAGAAGCTGCATCTGTGTTGAAGAACCTTTAAAGGAACTTTTCCCATTTACCCGGGAAAATAAAGTACCCTGTGTGTTTCCACGAAAAACTGCCCGAATAGATTTAGTTCGCTACTAGGAACTATGTTGAGTTCCTAAGAACTATGTTGAGTTCCAAGGAACTACGTTTAGTTACAAGTAGCGAGGTGGGTCCCAGCAGGCATTAGACATTGAAACAACACTACTCAGTGGCCTAGTGGTTAGAGTGTCCGCCCTGAGATCGGTAGGTTGTGAGTTCAAACCCCGGCCGAGGCATACCAAAGACTATAAAAATGGGACCCATTACCTCCCTGCTTGGCACTCAGCATCAAGGGTTGGAATTGGGGGTTAAATCACCAAAATGATTCCCGGGCGTGGCCACCGCTACTGCCCACTGCTCCCCTCACGTCCCAGGGGGTGAACAAGGGGAAGGGTCAAATGCAGAGGACAAATTTCCCCACACCTCGTGTGTGTGTGACAATCATTGGTACTTTAACTTTAAATTAATTTGGAATGTGTTGAATTCGGTCCTGATGTTGAGCAACTCAGACATAACATTGAAACAACATGCTTTTTGACAACGTTTAATCAATGTTGGGTTCAGTTGGTTTGACCATTGAATTTTAGTCATTTCCCAACCAAAATTCAACAACGCAAATACAACGTTGAAAAAACATACTTTTTGACAACGTTTATTCAATGTCAGGTTGTGACTTTGATTTGACCATTGGAATTTGATCATTTTCCAACCAACAATGTGATTCCAACGTCGGACATCAACGTTGTCTCAATTTACAAATACAACTATTTTGCAACGTTGTTTCAAAGTCAGTGTTTAAGGACATGTATGTACAGTATAATCAACGTTGTTTCAATGTCTTGTGCCTGCTGGGGTGGTTGTGGCTGTGTTGTCCACCACTAAATGGTTGAACACAGTTGGGGCGTTTTTAAAACTTTGTATTAAAATTTTTATCAGTCATTACAGTACTTTTTTTTTTTGTTTGTTTCTTGTGTGTTTCTATTACAAGATACTTGACAGCCGGAAGAAAGAAGAACAAGAGGAGCTTTCGACTTGCAGGAACTTTTGTGGGGAAGCTTTGTGCTTTAACGATCTTGCAGTGTTGTACCCAGCTGTAGAGAAGAAGAAGAGAAGTGAACGGACTCCTTTATACGTATTTACAAAAGAAATATAAAGTATTCAGCCGGACTTCGAAGCGCCAAGGCGAGCTGCTTACTGGGGGAACTCGACAACCTCATAGTTTTAAGGGAAAATGTGAAATGAAGGATGAGTGGAACGAAGGTAAATAACATCAATGATTCACTATTTACTTTTTTACATGCTGTAAAAGTAGTCAGTGACACACAATTTGTGCAGTTATTCGTCTCAACACGTGTGAACCGAATGCTAATGCTAGCAGGCTAACGCTAAATCTGATGGGTTTATGTTGTCGCTGTGAGATGAACACTGATATTTATTGTTATATTTTGTTATTGGACCATAAGGAATCGCTTGACCCTCATAAATTCATCATTGACTAGGGCAGTCTTTTTCAACCACTGTGCTGCGGTGTGCCGTGAAATACAGGCTGGTGTGCCGTGGGAGATTATGTAATTTCACCTAATTGGGTTACAAATATTTTTTGCACACCAGTAATTATAATCCGCAATTAATGTGCCGTTGTTGAGTGTCTGTACAGCGCAGGTAGCTAATTATTTTGTAGATGTCGGGAACATGTCGTGTGAGACGACGATGGTTTGTCATGATCACAACATGCAGACGACAGTGGGAGGCAGTGTGCAGTTAAAAAGGTATTTAAGGCTTAAACCAAAAGGTGAGTGCCACTAAGAAAAGGCATTGAAGCTTATAGGCATTGGTTATGCAAAACAAAACAAAAAATGAACTGGCTGCAAAGTAAACGAAACAGAAAATACTGGACGACAGCAAAGACTTACAGCGTGTGGAGCAGAGACGGCATCCACAAAGTACACCCGTACATGACATGACAATCAGTAATATCCACACAAAGAAGGATAGCGTCCGCACAACTTAGATAGTCTCGATTACGAAAACAAAGCAGGTGCTGGGAATAGCGCTCAAGGAAGACATGAAACTACAACAGGAAAATACCAACAAAACAGGAAAAAACACCAAAATATAAGCGCAAGACAAAAACTAAAACACGACACACAGGAAAACAGCAAAAAACACAAAATAAGTCACGGTGTGATGTGACAGGTGGTGACAGTGCACCTACTTTACTTTACTAGGGGACGGCGTGGCGAAGTTGGGAGAGTGGCCGTGCCAGCAATCTGAGGGTTGCTGGTTCAATCCCCACCTTCTACCATCTTAGTCACGTCCGTTGTGTCCTTGAGCAAGACACTTCACCCTTGCTCCTGATGGGCCTGGTTAGCGCCGTGCATGGCAGCTCCCGCCATCAGTGTGTGAATGTGTGTGTGTGAATGGGTGAATGTGGAAAATAGTGTCAAAGCGCTTTGAGTTCCTTAAAAAAAAGGTAGAAAAGCGCTATACAAGTACGACCCATTTACCATTTACCATTT
The DNA here is from genome assembly GCF_033978785.1 of Entelurus aequoreus. Taxonomy (NCBI): domain Eukaryota; kingdom Metazoa; phylum Chordata; class Actinopteri; order Syngnathiformes; family Syngnathidae; genus Entelurus; species Entelurus aequoreus. Next base: position 51,531,704 of record NC_084733.1, read on the forward strand.
ACTTTGAGACGAGAGCTATAGTGATGCATGGTTGGTTATGGTTTAAATTCATATCCAACAATTGTGTCAACGACTTTTTATTGTCAGTATCGGCTACTGAGTTTCATTTTTTAATGATTTCTGCTGGTGGTGGGCCTCAGGATTTTTTCAATGAAAAAATGTGCCTTGGCTCAAAAAAGGTTGAAAAACACTTGACTATGGAAACAACTTTCTGACTGTTGGACACTCTGGCCAAAGCCTGAATTTTTAAGTAAAATCCAGTACACATTGTTTTTTAAATCATATCGTTTTGAATAATATTGTTTTGTACTTCATTTACACTCACTTTAGTAAAATAAATATGACCTATTACTGCCTATTTCCATGGTATCGGTGTTGAAATATACTGTACCACTCATCCTTCCGTCATCAGCATAATTTGTATAAACTACCCTGACCTGGGAAATGCGGTGTGAACACAAACCACACTCCTTAGTCTATAGAAACGTATATTTCCAAGAACTGAAGTTTCCAGGAACATTAAGTTCCTGTACTTTTTGGTGAGAAAAGGCCTTGTGTTGCTCATGTTTGTCAGTGTGCACTTTTTCCCGTGCACGTGTAAGCGCAGGTTACGGGCATCAACACTGCTGTCTGGCCGGATTAGGTGCAGCCAGAGCTGAATTGATATTTGTAGCTGATAGCGCTCGTAAGTACGTCTTTGTTGCCTTCTATTGTGGCTCAGATTAAGGCAGACCTCCTCTTCATCATGCTGCTTCTGTGTCGTAATAACCTCGATAAGGCCGTTCTTTGATACAATCACGGCTGGACGTTCACTCGCCCTTCTTGTCACTCATGTACCACACTCTTTGATCAGCTTGTATTTTCTCCATCCTCGTATGGACATGTTGTTTATTGCCCTTTTGTACCTTTTCAATGTGTATCTTTAACGCTTTTGTCAGTCGTTGTGCAAGACACTAATGACGATGTTGGGACATTTTGATTCGACACCAAACATAATGTGGTAGAAAATCAAACACGATGTAAAGGGAACTCATTCCCTCCAGTGTCATGAATGTGTCAATGAAAGGGCATTTTAGGACTTTTCTTAATTTGATTACATGCTATAGTATGATTTTATTGTTATAATTATATTGCATGATTTTTGTATCCCTTTAATTTAGGAAAGGGCATATTTTTCCTCCTTCAAAATCGCACTAAAAGAACACCTCCAGGCAACTACAACCCTAAACTAACACCCTCCCTTCCACATAATACCTCTTCGGACTATAAATAATCAAATGTAAACAATCAAACAATCAAATGTAGACACTTTTTCTTACACTTTTTCTTATACTTTCTGATCTCTCTCTCTATGTCCACTACTTGCTATATACAGGTATATCCTACTAAGTCAGTCCTACACTGTTTCAATGTCCATTTCTCTGATGATGCAATTGTTGATGCTGACTGTTGATGTCTGAAGTGTTGATACCAACCAAATCTACTCCCCCCCCCCCCCCCCCCCCTCCGTATCCCACACCCCGGATTGTAAATAATGTAAATAATTCAATGTATATACTCTGATGTTATTATTATGATGTTCGTATATATTTGATAGTATTTGATAGTATATAACTGTATCATGAATCAATTTAAGTGGACCCCGACTTAAACAAGTTGAAAAACTTATTCGGGTGTTACCATTTAGTGGTCAATTGTACGGAATATGTACTTCACTGTGCAACCTACTAATAAAAGTTTCAATAAATCAAAATCCGGTAGCCAGGGACTGCAGATGGAAATTAGCTATTTAGCTATGATCTGGTACAGAACATAACTTTGAGCTTAATGTTTCTGTGCATTGTCCCTTCAAATAAAGACTAAACTAAACTGAACTAAACATATATTGGGGGCTAATACTTTACAGATACTGTAATATGATTCTTCATGTTTTCATGTGTCTCTGTGCGCAAGGCGGCGTTACTATGCTAGAAAAATAGTTCCTTAGTGTTCGTTCTTACTATAATAATTGTCACGGCGCGTTCTCAATCCCGCATGTCATCTGCGGCAAGCTCTACCGGCACCTCCGCTGGCAGCGCGCCAGGACACGCCCCTGCTCGCTCTGGCCGCATTGCGGCCACGTGCAGGCAAAGCTGCCAGCAATCAGCAATCTGCACACCTGGGACTAATGAAGGCAAGCAGTATAAAGACCAGCGGACCCGAGGATCCTGCGCCGGAAAGTAGTTCAGTCTTTGTAGTAAGCATCCCGTCTCTGGCTTCCCCTCCTGCGAACTTGCTCTCTCCCTGTGACTTCCCTGTTCCCGTGTCTTATGTCCTTTGTGTTCCCCGCAGTGATCAAGCTCTGTGCCTCGACTCCTCTCTGGATTCTGGACTGCCTCCCTCGACCCTCAACCCCTGCTTGGACACGGACCTTGTTGCTTCTCTCCAGCCCCCGACCGCTTACTTGCCCACGGACTGTCTTCTTGCCTTGCCCCTCTGGACTAACGAAAGATTCATCCAACACGCACATACAACAAACCCTGTAACATTTACATTGTTAATCCTACACATCATTTCACACCAAACACATAGAGTAGCATACACCTCCCACACACTCATCAAAGGGTTCAATAAACCTGTTGAACCGATCTTGGTTTTGGTGTCGTCTCCTTCCCCCGCCGTACATAACAATAATGTTGCTACAGATGGGTTGAAAACAAGAAAAAATTAGAAAGAAAAACACTTCGGCAGTGTTGGGCAGTAGCTCGTTACATGTAGCGAAGCTACGTAGCTTTACTACATTTCCTAGTAGCTTGACAGTAGCTTCGTTACTTTTTAAACGAGTAAGGATTTTCAGTAGCTTCGCTATTTTTAGACCTATGTAGCATGTAGCTTAGCTAAAAAGCTACAAGTTACAAAAGAAGATAGAGGTAGAAGAGAAAAGAAAGAGAGAAATGGACTTGTGCAACTCCACGGGCTGGGGACAAAAATATACAGGAAAAATCCATGAAGATTGGTTGATTTAGTATGTTGAGTCACGATTGGTTAAGATTAGGGCAAAACATTACGGACAGACCAATCAAAGGCAAGATAGGGCGAGTCATCGAACCTGGAAGGGAAATCACAACAGACACCCACATCCCAAATGACGACGAGGGAGTCGGAGAAGAGAAGAAGGCATTTTCAAGCTGGCGATTTAAAAAAATAAATAAATAAAAAACCTTGTAGAAGATGGCAAAGGGATACTCTTTTTTAGATTTTTATTTTAGGGATGTAGACGACGTCCAGGAAACCCACAATGTGCCTACTTGGCCACATTTATACAAATGTATGTGTCTGGATAAAACAATGCCCAACACGCTAATTTTAGTTGTTTACCTTGTAAGCCCAAATAAAAACTGCTCTCGGCATGGAAGACATGAAACACACATTTAAGAACACACATTAAGGTTAGTTTAGTTCAAAGTTTTGGTGCACATAATTATTATGAACTTTTCCCAAACAACACACAAATCTTTTTTTTATGTCAACATAAAAATAGATTCTGTTTTTATTTACTGTAGGTGGAGAAAATTAATAACATTATAGGGGTGGGCCAAAGAAAAGGCACACTGAAATAAGTACATACAGTGGGGTGTGGGGACCCCTAGAGGGAGTTGTAGGGTGTCCCCTGCAAAATTTAGGGGGAGTTGTAGTGTGTCCCCTGCTAAATGACAGTTAATAGTAATAGACCCTTATTGGGGCCATGTGGTTCCATATGTACACTCTCAGTTACATTTACATTGTTACTTATATAAGAACTTAAAATGTAGGAGTTGGGGAGGAATCACATTTTGTTTGACTTTGTTTCACAGTCAGGAAAATATGTTTACTTTCAGTTTGATTAATTTATTTATTCATATAAAGATGGAGTTTGTTAAAGGGGAAGTGCACTTTTTTTGGAATTTTACCTATCGTTCACAATCATTATGAAAGACATGACGGATGTATTTTTTTTATGCATTCTAAATATTAAATAAATGCGATCAAAAGTCAGCTTACAATGGAGCCTATGGGAGCCACTCTATTCTGCCCATAAAGTCCTTAAAAAAACATTTAAACACTTCCGTTAAGCTTTTATGTACATTATATATGTAATATAGTAACAGGAACATGTACAATGAGATGTAATATTTACATATTTTGATCATTTTAAGCATATGCGGCACATTAAATTTCAAGAAAACATCACGTTTTCTTTTTTTCCCCAACAACATCACTGATCACTGCTCACTGCAGACTTCATGAGAGCCAACAAACATGATAAAACATCACTTACTATACAATGTCTGCTGTTATTAGGATGCCGACTGACAGAGTCGTGTTATATTCCCATTTAGATGAAGAATGACTCATAATCCTTGCAAAGAAAAGGGAGGTGGAGCCAGCGTCTTTCCGTGTCATTCTCGCCATTACAGGGTTTAAATTGGCCGTCAAAATGTACCAACGTATTGGAATTTCCCTCAGCTGTCTTTTAACCAGGTGAGATGCGTGATTTATGATCTACAATAAATTTCCAAGGAGCAGGGAAGCGAGGAAACATCTGACCATTCGATAATGTAAACTAGAAGTAGTTTATCTGCGTTGGCACTTATAATAACAATATCACAAATACTTGGTTAATATTCAAGTCACAAAATGTAAATGGAGTATTGTTGGTGCTTTTTGAATGGTTATGTATTTGTTTTTTGGGCGGAATAGAGGACCTCCCGTTGGCTCCACTGTAAACTGACTATTATTATATATTATGGTATATTTACTTGTTTGTTATTTATGTATTCACTGTTCTGTTTCCAACAGAGAACAAATAAATGGGATAAGACTGCTATGATATGAAAAGGGATAGGATTAAATAAGCTCTGCTTCTTCCTACTCCTTTTCGGACGTGCCGTAATGAAACAACTGGAAATATGTGATGAATTAAATTGTATCGTATGCATGTTCGAAATGAACTGAAAGTGAAGTGAAGTGAAGTGAAGTTATTTACAAGTTACAATGCATTTTAAAAAATCCATCCGTCGTCATGTCTTTCATAATGATTGTGAATGATAGGCGAAATTCCAAAAAAGTGCATTTACACTTTAAAGTCTCTTTTGTGAGACACATATTTTGTTCCTTTGGCCAGGTTGTTGTCATTTTGCCACTGTGGTTTCTGTTAAAACAGTAATTTATTCTTTGCTAAAAAGTCTCCATTAGAGTATATGTTATGGTGTTTATTTATCATTTTTATTTTGTCACTGCCTTTTTATTTAATTTGTTTCCTTTGTTTTTCTCTCATTTTGTACATGGTACCCAATTTAAAATAAATGTTAAAAAGTCAGACAAAGGGCATGTTTCTAGCTAGTGTTTATTTTAATAAACAATCAAACTGAGAATTGTGTATCTTGTTTGGTGGAAAGTTGTACATTAGGCTGACCATACGTCCTCTTTTGCGGGGGTGTCCGGGCGGGGTTTCTTAAATGCCTCAAATGTCCGGCATTTTGAATTAGGGTTGCGTGTATTTTCAATGTAGGTCCAGGGTTAAGTTAAAGGCCTACTGAAACCCACTACTACCGACCACGCAGTCTGATAGTTTATATATCAATGATGAAATCTTAACATTGCAACACATGCAAATACGGCCGGGTTAACTTATAAAGTGCAATTTTAAATTTCCCGGGAAACTTACGGTTGAAAACGTCTATGCATGATGATGTTTGCGCGTGATGTCGATGGTTGAAGCGGAAGTATTCGGACACATTGTATCACAATACAAACAGCTCTGTTTTCATCGCAAAATTCCACAGTATTCTGAATATCTGTGTTGGTGAATCTTTTGCAATTTGTTTAATGAACAATGGAGACTGCAAAGAAGAAAGCTGTAGGTGGGATCGGTGTATTAGCGGCTGGCTGCAGCAACACAGCCAGGAGGACTTTGAGTTGGATAGCAGACGCGCTATCCGACGCTAGCCGCCGTCCGCATCGATGATCGGGTGAAGTCCTTCGTCGCGCCGTCGATCGCTGGAACGCAGGTGAGCACGGGTGTTAATGAGCAGATGAGGGCTGGCGTAGGTGGAGCGCTAATGTTTTTATCATAGCTCTGACGAGGTCCTGTAGCTAAGTTAGCTTCAATGGTCTCGTTAGCAACAGCATTGCTAGGCTTCGACAGGCGGCACAGCATTAACCATTTTTTTACAGGTCCAGTGTTTGGTTCGGTGTCTCCTGATAGTAGTATTGTTGATCTTCTGTCTATCCTTCCAGTCCGGGATTTATTTATTTAGTTTCTATCTGCATTTAAGCACGATGTTATCACGTTAGCTCCGTAGCTAAAGTGCTTCGCCGATGTATTGTCGTGGAGATAAAAGTCACTGTGAATGTCCATTTCGCGTTCTCGACTCTCATTTTCAAGAGGATATAGTATCCGAGGTGGTTTAAAATACAAATCCGTGATCCACAATAGAAAAAGGAGAAAGTGTGGAATCCAATGAGCCCTTTTACCTAAGTTACGGTCAAAGCGAAAAAAGATACGTCCTGCACTGCACTCTAGTCCTTCACTCTCACGTTCCTCATCCACAAATCTTTCATCCTCGCTCAAATTAATGGGGTAATCGTCGCTTTCTCTGTCTGAATCGCTCTCGCTGCTGGTGTAAACAATGGGGAAATGTGAGGAGCCCTTCAACCTGCGACGTCACGCTCCTTCCGGTACAGGCAAGGCTTTTTTTTATCAGCAACCAAAAGTTGCGAACTTTATCGTCGATGTTCTCTACTAAATCCTTTCAGCAAAAATATGGCAATATCGCAAAATGATCAAGTATGACACATAGAATGGATCTGCTATCCCCGTTTAAATAAAAACATTTAATTTCAGTAGGCCTTTAAGAAGGGGTTTAAAAAAAAACTGAAGGTGTGCGCACGCAGAAACGTGAGGGAGGGGCAGAGACACAGAGCGAGAGAGCTAGTGAGTGGAGAGAGACATGAGAACAAGAAATGCCGAAACGTAAATGCAGCTTCACGGATGATTTGCGGGAAAAGTATTTGTGTTTTCGTCCTGGCCGTGACACATGGAAGGCAGAATGCACTGTGTGCAAAGCAGCAACGTATGTATCTGTGGCAAATAAAGGGGCCAAAGATCTACAAGCCCATATTGACACTACAAAGCACAAAACAGCTGTGCAGGGCGAAAGCTCGTCTGCTGTTTTTTGTTTAAATTTAATTAACTTGTTTTGAGGCATTATTTATGTTTAGATTATATACAAGAGGTTATTTTGAATATTTCTACCTCTGCACTTTTTTTTCCAAAACTGTGAATGTTAAAGAATATAAGTGTGACTTATTTTGTTATACTGTCAACCAGTGTTGGCGTTAACGCACTTTTTGTGTCTTTTTAACGCATTGAAATCAGAAAGGACGCAGATTATTTTTTATTTTTTTATTTTTTTTTACCATTTGTGGCCCACAGCTAATGTTTTAAAGTCCCACGGCACATTCTAAAAATACTATTAAAATAAACAAAAATATAACAAAGTGAAATAAAAAAGCTTAAAGGTGAAATGTAATTTAGAAAAAGTTGCAATGTTGACTGATAAAACAAAGCTGTTTTTTTGTTTTCTTTCAAACGGTCATTGCTCAAAACATAATATTGAATCTAAATCAATGTTATTATGAATTATTGACTTATCAAAGGTTCCGATTACTTCACATCAAATATTCCACTTTGAAAAATATTTTTGGTGGAAGATTTTGCATATTTTGTGTTTTTGCCATAAAAAACATAGTTTTGTTTGACTAAAAAGGGCGGAAAACAAACAAACAAACAAAAAAAACATTAAAAAAAACAAAACATTTTGAAATGAAGAATAGATCCGAAGTTGATGTAGACTCCAGAGATTTAAGCGTTAAATATAAAATGTATGTATGCCCTGGCACACCATTATCATCATTTCATGACCCAAGCAAAACACTTTTTACACTTTTATACTGAAATAAATACACCTACAACTTATTAAATAAAAACATGGAAAAAACTACCAGCAGCGGTAAAGTTTAGATCCATGAAGGAAAGAAAAAAGTGAATGAATGTTTATAACTGAATACATTTACATATGTATACACATTTGTTTTCTTTTGTATTATCTTTTTTAATGAATTAAGTAACGTTTATGACAACCTTTTTCCAAAACACAATATAGAATGTGAGATATAACAGGATAATGCATACATTTGTCATTTGTTTTCAAAACGCTTACAAAAAAGTGGGACCCCATTTTTATGACTTGATGGGGTCCCTGGGACCCCATTTTGAAAATTCCTAGCGCCAACACTGCTGTCAACACAGGAGAAAAAATGCTTTATCTAAATAAATATATTATTTATAAAGCAAGTTCGAATACCATTGGCAAATGTTCACCTAGTCCCGGCCTTGGCGTGCTGCCCGCCTTGGCACGCATATATGTGTCCTCTTTTTGGGATTTCAGAATATGGTCAGCCTATTGTACATTAAGTTATATATTTATATAATGTAACAAGCTACTTTTGCCGTGTAGCTTGTAGTCTAGCTTGCTACAATTCTCTGAGGATAGCTTGATGATGTGACGTCCCATCAATATCTGAGCAGGTAACAGGCCATTTTGCAATTGTGCACTCCTGTGCAATCCTCTTTTCCATCATGAGCCTTTTTCATGAGTCCTGTGATGATTTTAACAGAGCTCTCTGTAAGTCCATTTGACATGGGGTAGTTTGGGCTTGACGTTTTGTGGTGAAAACTCCACTCGTTAGTGAATTCACCAAATTTGCGTTAATTGCGATTACATATTTACTTTCATATTTATTAATATTACTAATCACATTAATCTAATTTTTAATCTCTAACGTTACTGTTTCTGTAAGTTAGTTGCCTTTACATAAAGATAGTATTTAACCGCGGTGAAAAAGAGGTCTCACTCGATTACAAGACCTGTCCAGGTGAAACGTGTGATGTTACCAGTTTTAAATAGAGCAGATAGGAATAATTATACCTAACAATTAGTGTAAAATATTTATAATACATTTAGAGATGTGTCAGAAGGATACTGATACGTTGAATTACATAGCGTCCAGTAGACAATGCTTCTTTTTTTTACAAAATGTGAATATGTTACATGATCTATGGTTGTTTTGACCCATACTATGCTGACTTTATACTGTTATAACTAATCAATCTATTTTTTTAAGTTTCGTCTGTATTTTTAAAATCAGAGCATACTTATATGGTGCAGAATGTTGTTTTAATTGTATGTGCATGTCATAACACGCTGGACGAAATGAAAGCATCACTTGTAAGTAAATATCTTCATATTCTGTCATGATAAAACATGATCATGTCAGTGGTGGGCCGTCAGGGCCAGCAAGCCCTTCTCTGCTGGTCTAACATAACCAGAAATCATGATCATAATTAAAGATAAAAGTATTTTTTTTATTTACGTTCCCCTAAATATCTAAAAGTATTCATATTCTCTTCATGTCATATTATGCTCCTTCCAGCGCTGTTGTTTTTAGTTTAGAGTTTTTATCCAATCAGAATTCAGCTAGCTTTTGTTGCCATGCTGTACAAAATCTGCCCGGGGCCTTCAGAATCAACAGTGCAGGTGATAGACAGTTGCGATAGCCAGTTAGATCACGAGTTGAAGGCCTTACGTTGAACGTGACATTTAGGCGTCCTGTGATTGGATACTCACCGGGACCGTTAGTGGATGAATTTGAGAACACAAAGAGTTGACAGACAGTTGCCATGTTTTACCCAGTTTCCCCCAGGGGAGCAACGCTAATATATGTTTGATGAAACGTGATTATATGCGTGACTGTATGTATGCATTTGTGCTTGTATATTTACAGTATGTATATGTGTGTGAGGTTGTATGTACCATTAGCGTGTATGTATGTACTGTATTTGTGTATGCATGTGGGAGAGCATGTACCCATGCATGTTGGTAAGTACCAATGTGTCCGCGTTTTAATTAATTAATTAATGAATATACGTGTGTGTATATATAAATGTACAATGTGTATATATAAATGTACAATTGTGTGTATGTGATTATGTCTGTGAATTTGTATGTACAATATATTTGTCTCCCAGGGTGTGCGAGATCCAGAGTACGGCCCCAGCGACCCAAAGAGCCCAACTCAAAACAGCAGGTGCGCTGCGCAGGGAACAAGGGACCACCGGCCCCACGCAGCCAGGCCGTCTAGCGACAGGAACCCGAGAGGAACTCCATCGTGCTGCCCGGCAGGGCCAGCGGCAGGCCATGGACAGACGCGCCCAGCAGAGGACAAGGCACGGGAGAAGCAGGGGACAGCCATCCCCCAAACCAGCGAGAGACCACAGCCCACACAGGCAGAAAAGTGGGACGCCCCGCTTTGAGGGGCCCATAGACTCCCCCGCAACCTCCGCCCACCAGCAACCGGGCCCCCACGACTCCCAGGAGAGCACGGCGGGGCTCGACCTAGGCCGCCCCACCCAAATCGGCCACCGCAGGACCGCCCAGCACGGGGCAACGGGAACCACCCCACCTGCAGGGACCCCCAACGATGGAGATGGAACATCCAGCAACTGGCCTGGCGGGTCCCCCCCTGAGGGAAGAGAGAAAAAAAATAAAAAGATCGCAGACATGCTGACACACAAGGTCACTACCCCAGCAGCTGGCCGCCTTGCAGCACTGCAGAGTATTCTGCAGCGCACCGAGCTGCCACAATAGACGCGGGGACTAGACCCAGCAGGCCCCAACCAAGACGGGTATCCGGGAGGGGTGGACGGTGGGACCCAGGGGCCCCAGACACGCAGCGCGTCTGCATTAGCCTGGGGCGCCGACCCCCGCCGGACCAGCAGGCCCAGAGACACACACACACATACACTTTCACACATGCATCACATGCAAACCCCCCCTAAGGTAAATAATAAATGATAAATGGGTTGTACTTGTATAGGGCTTTTCTGCCTTCAAGGTACTCAAAGCGCTTTGACAGTATTTCCACATTTACCCATTCACACACACATTCACACACTGATGGCGGGAGCTGCCATGCAAGGCGCTAACCAGCAGCCATCAGAGGCAAAGGGTGAAGTGTCTTGCCCAAGGACACAACGGACATGACTAGGAAGGTAGAAGGTGGGAAGGTAAGGTAAGCGTGCGTTAATAAGTTATTAAACTGTCAATCCATGCTTGATTGATAGCACACCATTTGTGTTCCAGCTTTCTAAATGATAGTTTAAGAGCTATAGTTTCTTCTGTAAATCAGGGGTTATGCCTTTTAGGGGCTTTTTTTAGCTTTAGCGGTGCTATACTATCAATGGTGTTGCGCAGGGCATCGTTAAAGTTGTTAGTGAGGTTATCGATAGAGCCCACATAATTTGGGAATGCCGCCATTACCGAAAGCAGTAGGCCAGAAAGAGTCATCGTTGTGGCAGCATCAATGTTGCAGCTGCTAAAGCAGTGGTTATTAGTAGCTTGTTGACAATGAGTCAGAACTTCAAATTTTATAAGGTAATGATAGGACATTACTTTAGCGTACGGGAGTATCATAACTTTGTAGGTGGTGACACCCCGGACAAGGACTAGATCTATCGTATTACCGTTGTGGTGGGTGGGTTCATTTATTATTTGTGTAAGACCACAGCTATCAATTATAGTCTGGAGCGCCACGCACGGAGGGTCTGACGGGGTATCATATCAATTCCTAGATGTGATCGAAATTAATTAAGACGCACTACACAAAATAAACGTAACGTTATTAATATCACTACTACGGATACCATTAACAAAAATTCCTCAAAACAGCCCACTACCTATAATATGGGCTTTTTAACGGGTATATATATATATATATATATATATATATATATATATATATATATATATATATATATATATATATATATATATATATATATATATACACACAGCACAGGCCAAAGGTTTGGACACAGATTCTCATTCACAACACAACTGATGGTCTCAACTCTATTGATAAAGCAAGAAATTCCACTAATCAACCCTGATAAGGCACACCTGTGAAGTGAAAACCATTTCAGGTGACTACCTCTTAAAGCTCATCGAGAGAATGTCAAGCATGTGCAAAGCAGTAATCAGAGCAAAGGGTGGCTATTTTGAAGAAACTGGAATATAAAACATATTTTCAGTTATTTTACCTTTTTTTGTTAAGTACATAACTCCACATGTGTTCATTCATAGTTCTGATGACTTCAGTGACAATCATTGTAGAACAACTGACAAAATAGTCATGAAAATAAAGAAAACACATTGAATGAGAAGGTGTGTCCAAACGTTTGGCCTGTGCTTTATATATAAATATACAAAACACAAGATGGCGGCGCTTCACGGCGGCAGCTTCTTGCATGCGCTCTTGGAAGTGTAGACCGATTTGGCAAAAATACCCGTCAATTCAGTCAATTTCATGGCTGGCTCACAGCGTGTTCACTCCGTGATCACTTACGACCGACTTACGATTCTGGATGTGGAGAGATCGGGCCATTTTGGGCTGAAAGATGTGTGTACGGTGGACCTACTCGCTAGCTTGGGAATTCTTCGCGAGCTACATCCAGCAGTGGCCTTTGAAGCAGCGGGGTCCACTACCAGCGGAGACCGTCAACGAAAGAGACGTAAGCGGTGCGCTCGGAAGCAGAAGCGGGGATGTCGGGCGGGGCTAACAACAAAGCTAAAGGCGTTGTTGTTTGCGGGGCTAACGAAAAAGCTAAAAGCTAATCCTCAAAGAAGCGTTAATAAGGAGTCTGTTAAGCTAGAACTAGCCAGTGCCAGGCTGGATAAACCCTGCACACATAGCAATTCTCTTAGAATAATATACAACTCACATAATGTTTTTTCTGCGTCAGAAGTGGACATGCATTTTACTGAGGTGGCAAACAATCTAAAAATTCCTGTCATATCAATTCCTAGATATGGTCGAACATATTTAAAGTGCACTACGCATAATAAACGTAACATTACTAATATTGCTACTACGGATACTTTCAACAAAAACTCCTCAAAACAGCCCACTACCTATAATATGGGCTTTTTAAACATAAAATCATTGTCTTCCAAAACGTTATTAGTTAATGAAGTCATTAGAGACAACAATCTTGATGTCGTTGGTCTAGCCGAGACCTGGCTCAAACCAGACAAATTTTTTGCGCTGGGTGAGGCGTCTCCTCCTGACTATACGGGAACGCATATTGCCCGTCCCATTAAAAGGGGTGGGGGTGTTGCACTAATATACAACAAAAACTTTAGCCTTACCTCGGACCTAAATAATAAATATAACTCGTTTGAGGTGCTCACTATGAGGTTTGTCACACCGCTGCCTCTGCACCTGGCTGTCATCTACCGCCCCCCAGGGCCCTATTCGGACTTCATCAATGAATTTTCAGAGTTCGTTGCTGATCTAGTGACGCACGCCGACAATATAATCATAATGGGAGACTTTAACATCCATATGAATACCCCATCGGACCCTCCATGCGTGGCGCTCCAGACTATAATTGATAGCTGTGGTCTTACACAAATAATAAATGAACCCACGCATCGCAACGGTAATACGATAGATCTAGTGCTTGTCAGGGGTGTCACCACCTCCAAAGTTACGATACTCCCGTACACTAAAGTAATGTCCGATCATTACCTTATAAAATTCGAAATTGTGACTCACAAACTAATAAAAATAATAATAACTACTATAGCAGCCGCAACATTAATGCTGCCACAACGACGACTCTTACTGACCTACTGCCTTCGGTAATGGCACCATTCCCAAATTATGTGGGCTCTATTGATAACCTCACTAACAACTTTAACGACGCCCTGCGCGACACCATTGATAGTGTAGCACCGCTAAAGCTAAAAAGGGCCCCTAAAAGGCATACCCCATGGTTTACAGAAGAAACTAAAGCCCAGAAATTATCATGTAGAAAGCTGGAACGCAAATGGCGTGCGACTAAACTTGAGGTTTTCCATCAAGCATGGAGTGATAGTTTAATAACTTATAAACGCATGCTTACCTCAGCTAAAGCTAAATATTACTCAAATCTCATCCACCTCAACAAAAATGATCCTAAATTTCTGTTTAGTACAGTAGCATCGCTAACCCAACAAGGGACTTCTCCCAGTAGCTCCACCCACTCAGCAGATGACTTTATGAATTTCTTTAATAAGAAAATTGAAGTCATTAGAAAAGAGATTAAAGACAATGCATCGCAGCTACAACTGGGTTCTATTAACACAAATACGACTGTATATACGACGGACACTGCCCTCCAAAATAGTTTCTCTCTCTTTGATGAAATAACATTGGAGGAATTGTTAAAATGTGTAAATGGGACAAAACAAACAACATGTTTACTTGACCCAATTCCTGGGAAACTTATCAAGGAGCTTTTTGTATTATTAGGTCCATCAGTGTTAAATATTATAAACTTATCACTTTCCTCTGGCACTGCAAAGCAATCAAACAATGTACTAATATGATACACTTCAAGAAACTCTTCAAACTTAAAGTGTTTATAAAGTACAAAGAAGAAGAACCATGACAAACATTCTCAATTTATTTCATCCATCCATTCATTCATTCTTAAAGTAATCTTACTTATCTCATCATATGAAATATGACTTACTTCACCAATTATTATTATTAAATTCTTACTATTATTTATTTATTTATTTTTATTGTGATTACTTATGGAGTTTATTGTGAAAAAATTGTGAACAGGAAGTGAACAAAAAGTTTTGCAACTGTTATGTAAAGAAAAGGGGTAGGATTAAATAAGCTCTGCTTCTTCCTACTCCTTTTCGAACATGTTGAAAAGAAACTGGAAATTGTGATGTATCATGTTGTATGCTTGCATGTTCGAAATAAACTCAAACTCAACTCAACTCAACTCAACTGTTCCCCTAGCATTCAAAAAAGCGGTTATTCATCCTCTACTCAAAAGACCTAACCTCAATCCTGATCTCCTGGTAAACTACCGGCCGGTGTCCCACCTTCCGTTTATCTCGAAAATCCTCGAAAAAATTGTCGCACAGCAGCTAAATGAACACTTAGCGTCTAACAATCTCTGTGAACCTTTTCAATCCGGTTTCAGGGCAAATCACTCTACGGAGACAGCCCTCGCAAAAATGACTAATGATCTATTGCTAACGATGGATTCTGATGCTTCATCCATGTTGCTGCTTCTTGATCTTAGCGCCGCTTTCGATACTGTTGATCATAATATTTTATTAGAGCGTATCAAAACGCGTATTGGGATGACAGACTTAGCCTTGTCTTGGTTTATTTCTTATCTTACTGACAGGATGCAGTGTGTCTCCCATAACAATGTGACCTCGGACTATGTTAAGGTAACGTGCGGAGTTCCCCAGGGTTCGGTTCTTGGCCCTGCACTCTTTAGTATTTACATGCTGCCGCTAGGTGACATCATACACAAATACGGTGTTAGCTTTCACTGTTATGCTGATGACACCCAACTCTACATGCCCCTAAAGCTGACCAACACGCCGGATTGTAGTCAGCTGGAGGCGTGTGTTACCCACATATGCGGTCCTCTCCAAGGTTTCTCATAGTCATTCACATTGACGTCCCACTGGGGTGAGTTTTCCTTGCCCGTATGTGGGCTCTCTACCGAGGATGTCGTTGTGGCTTGTACAGCCCTTTGAGACACTTGTGATTTAGGGCTATATAAATAAACATTGATTGATTGATTGATTGAAAACCAGTGAAGTTGGCACGTTGTGTAAATCGTTTAGAAAAAAAAAAGAATACAATGCTTTGCAAATCCTTTTCAACCTATATTCAATTGAATACACTGCAAAGACAAGATACTTTAACGTTCAAACTGGAAAACGTTGTTAATTTTTGCAATTATTAGTTAATTCGGAATTTGATGCCTGCAACATGTTTCAAAAAAGCTGGCACAAGAGGCAAAAAAGACTGAGAAAGTTGAGGGATGCTCATCAAGTACTTATTTGGAACATCCCACGGGTGAACAGGCTAATTGGGAACAATCAGGAATCTACTGGCACTGTTACGAAACAACAATTTACACTCATGTTCACGCTTGTAATTTAGTGTCTACAATTAGTATACCATGAATGTTTTTGGAATGTCAGAGTATCCAGAGAAAACCTACGCAGGCATAGGGAGAACTCCATATGTTGTGCAGAGAACTGACACATGGTTAACCATTATGCAAGCATTACTTTGTATAGTATCTGTATGTTTGTGTTATTGTAAGACTTGATTTATTTGAGGCCTCGGTAGTAAACACTTTATAATTGATGATCCTGTGCTACAAACATTTAGGAAAATATTCAGTTATTCACTGTCCAGGGAAAATGTAAGTTTTTATTTTAATCTTGCATGTGTGACTATAGAGGAGGTATATGATAACCCTGCGGCCTGGATTGGTTGGATCCTTTAAAAAAAAGAAATGCTTCAGCACATATTGCAGGACCTTTGACACACATGTTCAACATGACTATAGAAACTGGGATAATATTAAGCATTTAGAGATCATCATATGTTACTCCTTTACTAAAGTATAGTGGTGACTGATCAAATCCCAATAATTATAGGCCGATATCCTTGTAAGTGACCAGCTGAATATTTTTTACGACAAATTCTAGATTAGTTAGTCTGGTCTCCAAAAAACCCATCTGTCACAGCCAAACAACAAAGATAACATTCCTCTCAGATCTATGAGAATCTAAAAAAGACTTAAGGAGGGGCAGAAAGTCCAAACACGAGGGTTTAAGGACATTCCCATTTGATTGGAACAAAATAATACAGGGAAGGGGAGAGGGGCAGAAGAAAGTAAAAAAAGAAAGAAAGGAGGACAGAGGAGGTTGATCCATAAGCGAGCCTTCACGGATGACTGCAGCCCAGTTTGAGCTGCTAAAGTGCAAACGAGAACTCCTTTCATCTCCCTTCGGGGTCACTGTCCACGGAGGCAAGGGTCCTGTCATCCTGCTCTCACTTCCAAGCAATGCAAGCTTTCCAACTCTAGGAAAGCCTTTGCAAACTGCAATACCACAGCAGGAGCAACATCAGCTCAAAGCTGAGCAATGCTCAACAGGCAACAGAGGGTTAAAAAGCACCAGGAAGCACAATGAAAGGCTTTAACTCAACTCTGAGGGAATAAGGGCATTGAGAAGTTCAATCCAGTCTAAAATGTTGAGAAGGTTGAGAGGCAGAAGGTGAAAAATGTAGACGGACGATGAAGAATCAAATATGTAGTAAGAAAATAACCAAAATCATTGGACATTATGAGGTAAGGGGTTGCTGGGGCTGATTCCTGGTCTGAGTGGAAAGGCCGACTGGAGCCGAGAAACTCATTAAGATCAAGATCCTGAGGGCTCCTAATTGGACTGGCCAAGATGGATGAAGTCAATGAGTAAAGAGTCAGTCTCAAGATTTGGGTTTGGAAGGTAGGGGGAGTGGGCCAGGAATTTGCGTTGAATGGGGCTTTCCAAGTCACATGAAAGTTTGTAGGGATGAACGCACCGTAATTAGATTAATAAGTAGCTTAATTTATCGCAGCAGAGGATATCAGCGGCTCCACATTAGAGGCAGGCCAGAAGATTAGCCTTGATCGGCGTTTCCAAAACACGATTAGCCCCTCCGGCACAAAGACCAGACTCTTTCACAGGTTCCTACCACAAGGGCTGGGATTAGAGGAATGTGTTGAATAATCAGCAGTACACCCATGTGCTCCTCACCACAGTCAAAGGTGTTGGACAAACCTTTACTCCCTTCCCTTGTCTTGCTGACAACACTTACCATTATGGATAAATGAGATAGATACAGTTTTGATTCCAAGGGAAATTCAAGAAGACAAGCAGTGAACTTGACTGCATTTGACTGCACCCCCTAGAACAACCGAATTTCAAAAAACAACACAAAAATACCGATAAGAAGTACATGTCACCCATTGGCCAATGAAGTCAATTACAATCTTGGTGCGTGTGTGCACAAACCACAAAGTCATGTGGATATCTAAAACAGCCTCTATATACGAATACACAGCTCTAATTGATTGGCCCTCCAATCTCCTTTTAGAATACCAATAAAGACCTCAAGCATATGTTCACAAGCCACATGCACTATGAATGCAGCGCTCGCACTAAGCTTTAGATCCCTCCTTGATCCCCACTACATCCTGCACAACCGGCCTCTTGTGTAAAACATAAAAAAAGCTCAGACAGGGGGAAGAAAGTAGTTGATGGGCTTTGCTTAGATTTCTGCAGTGGCCATAAAGTACAGTAGAGAGTTGGCAGCTGTCAGCCATGTCTAATATTGTACTCACACAGTACAGGGAAACCTATGCAGTTGAACAGTAGAAAATTCTACCAAAATGTATGAGGAAACTCATAATGTTATGTGATACCACCAGAGGTGTGGACTCGAGTCACATGACTTGGACTCGAGTCAGACTCGAGTCATGAATTTGATGACTTTAGACTCGACTTGACAAAATGTAAAGAGACTTGCAACTCGACTTAGACTTTAACATCAATGACTTGTGACTTCACTTGGACTTGAGCCTTTTGACTTGACATGACTTGCTACTTTCCCCAAAACCTAAAGCTTAAAAAGTTATTTGGGAGCGCTCCGTAGCTTTCATTTTGTACGTGTCTGTCTATCAGCGTGTGTGCTGCGTGTCAGCGTGTGTGCTCTCAGTACAACAGCCAATCAAATTAGATCTACGTTGTTTTCATCACACAGCATTGATCCAATCAAATTGCAGGACAACAAATGAACAAGAGTTGTCAAACAACGCGCCAGTGAGAAAGATTTCTACCAAAGTTGGTTTCGTTCGGGTATAAAAACTACGACTTGGTCAACGAATTGCCGGATGCAAATCACGCAGTTCGAATATTACAGACGGAGACGCAACAACTTCCAACTTCGTTCGACATTTGAAGTTGCACAAAGAAGGGTAAGTTTTGAATGTAAGATAACGTTTATTGGCTAAGTAACATGACTTTTATTTGCTGTGTAGTTAAATCAGTGAGGCTGTAAACTCACTGCTAACGTCATAACCATAGACATCTTATAAGGGTACACAGCATCGAGCGCTACTGCCTACTGGCGCAGACGAGACGCGGGGCCGCCATCTTGGAGTGGTGATCCGCTCCACTCAGTGCAATTCATTTGGCAGGAGCAATGAACTGTCAACGCATTTAATTCATTTTACCTCACTGAATACCACTCATTTTCACGCGCTTTTTTGCCATACGTGTAGCTATGATAACGGACACATGTTTTATTATTCATAGTTTGCTTAACAGTAATATAATATTTTTATACGCTATAAGTGACCAGACGTCCGAGATTAAAACTGGGAATATAATCCCAGAGAAGGGGGGAAAAAACGGTCAGCTATTTTTAAATTGAAGAAACAATATGATTACGTTATATATACATGCTACATAAACAATGTATGAATACATTAGATATCTATATATCTTATAGACCGTATCTCTGTTGCTGCAGCAGCAGAGAGTTTATTCTGTCGTGACACTTTGTATTGATATTTTGTATTACATTCTTCCCTTAAATGATCATGTTTACAGTGATTGTTATATATGTATTTTTTATGTATGTCGCTTTGGATAAAAGCGTCTGCCAAATACTTAAACATATATAAACACCTGAAAGTCTTTATATCAGCTAAAACCACCAATCTGTTTCACTGGATTCAGAATAAAACCAAATTCTGTTTTACCCAACAATGTTAGTATTTGAATATTGTTACTTGAAGACTTATTCCTGGTTACAATTATACTGTTAAGAAAGTATTGTCTTATATTTTGCCTAAAATGAGAATGCATTATCACTAGAAGTCCCAGCATTTTTCTGTCTACCTAGAAGACCCAGAGAGGGGTCATTTGGCCCGACGCTTTTCCCGAATACACTAATCACTCATTTTGTTATGGTAATGAGGCTGTTAGGGGCAGTTTGTCTAGGTAGACAGAAAAATTATACATGTGGGAAATGCCGAAAGGAGCAATGGCAGTGCCAGGATTGTGAGTGACTGCTCAAATGTATGTCAGTCACGTTTACATGGACATGGTTTTTCATTCTTTGTAAATATGCTTTTTTCTTTGTAAATTTTTTTTTTTAAACTATTTTTGGCACACAAAAATAACAATTGCTTCTGCAACAACCCTCCACACCAAAACTGGGAAAACAGTTGCTTTTTCATTCTTTGTAAATATGTTTTGTTTTGTATTTTTTTTAACAATAAATGTCAGAGTGTTGATCCCTTCATTCTGTTGATCCTTGCAAAAACACACACAACCTACCTCAGAACTAAAGCTTGAGCTGTAAGGTCCCCTCCCCCACACAGGCTCAAGTGGCCCCCTGCCGTGTGCCACTAACAGCCACATTTTCATAACAAAAGGAGTGTCCACAGGGGGGACTAGGGGTCAAATGACCCTCTTGTGTGTTTTCTAGGTAAAAGTGTCAATTGACCCTTCTCTGGGACTCCGCGTGTTATAATCAATGGCGGCTGGTGAATTTTGTTTTAGGTGGGGCAGAAAGTTTGTAAATCAAACCCCTGTAGGGGCGTCATCCTCCCCCAGAAGATTTATTTGTGATTTTCACATACAAATATTGAAGATCTTTGCTCCTTCTCAACTCTGTGGTAATGTTATTTTCATAAAATACAGCCAATAGTACATTAATGTTAAATCTTACTTGTGAAAAGTAATCCCCCGATTCCTATTTTCAACAGTCCGCTCATTTGAGCAGGAAAACGCTGAACACCAGCCCGGCATCTTTGTTTTCTACCTGTCAACTGTCAGTTTAGGCTGCTCGCCGGCTCCTCATCACCACTTCAAGATGCAAATTGCTCGCGTCACAGCAACCAATATTGCGTCTACTTATAAGATGTTTATGGTTATAACGTCATTTCAAACACGGCAATATGTTGCGTCCACTGCAGTTTGCTACCTTATTCATACTTTTTGTCAAGTGATTTTTTAAGCAGGGTTGCATGAGGTACCTACACTTAACGTTACGTTAGTCAATGTATCACACACAGTAACATAACGTTAGACGGCGGTCAGCAGCACCGCATATTTTAGCCACCTACAAAAAGACAAACATAGTCAAATAAAGGTCAGTTAAAATATATACTATATTAAGAATATGTGTACATATTGCATAGGGCCCTGACATCTAAAAAGTACAACTCTGTTCATTGTTATGTTCATGTATTTGTTATATTTTTCATGTGTACGCACACATCAACACACATACAGTATGAGATGAGATCAATGAGATAAGGTAAGAACAGAATAGAAACTGCTGTGGAACTAGTTACAATGCAATATGCCATGGAAATACAATGTTAACACGTTTGTACAAATAAGTACAGTTGCACTTGTTTTTGCAAATGTGTTTATTCTGTAAAGGAATGAGTTAAATGTTTAAAATTGTTTCAACTATTAAAATGACTGGTTAATAGTGCTATTATGAATTGCAATGTCAGTACTATTTTCTTTCCTGCTATTTCAAATGCACTTGTTTTAATAAATAAATACAACGTTTTAAAAGCATACACAATCTGTGTAAAAATATTAGTCTGTGGTCAAAAGGACTTGAAAGGACTCGAAACTCAAAATGCAGGACTTGTGACTTGACTTGAGACTTTCCAGTCTTGACTTTGACTTGACTCGGGACTTGCCTGTCTTGACTCGGGACTTGACTCGAGACTTGAGGGCAAAGACTTGAGACTTACTTGTGACTTGCAAAGCAATGACTTGGTCCCACCTCTGGATACCACTACAGTTGGGTACAAAGTGAGAAGAAAAGAAAATATCTTTAAAATTAGCGCACACTTACAGAGTCTAGGAAACAACATGAAAGGGGTTTTTTTTATCACCCGTACATAAGTGTAAGGAGACGGTATGCTGCTGTGTCACGGTTTAATTAAAACAATGTTTTCCCTCTCCATGATTGTTATAATTATGAATCTTTTGCATTATGTATATATATATATATATATATATATATATATATATATATATATATATATATATATATATATATATATATATATATATATATATATATATATATATATATATATATATATATATATATATATATATATATATATATATATATATATATATATATATATATATATATATATATATATATATATATATATATATAATAAAAATAAAATAAAAATATGTACACATATATACACATATATATAAATATATATATATTATATATATATAGCTATTTCTTTATAAAACACTGGTGGTTGTGCTGACGTAGCGAAGCAGTGGGTGTACACAGGAGCCGCGAGGTCTAGTGTATATGTCAATGGTGGGAAAGGCAAAAGAAAGTGAGAAGGGGGTTATTATTTTAGCACAATTCCCTATTGCCTAAATTATCTATGTTATTTATTTTTAAAATAAAACATATTTCAATTACTGTAATACAGTATGCTCAGCGTCAACATGTTATTTATAAAAATCAGTCCCTCACGAATTTTGCTGGCTTTTATTGTGATTGTCGAGCCCTGAAATGTCTGAATTCTCAGCAGCTTGTGAAAAAAGCTGTGAAAAAAGTAGCAATGTTTTAAGACTTTTTTCTCAATAACATTGGATGGTTGTGAGCGGTCCGCTCCCTGTACGATCAGTGTCAGAGCTTGGTCCGCATTGCCGGTAGTAAGTCGGACACGTTTCCAGTGAGGGTTGGACTCCGCCAAGGCTGCCCTTTGTCACCGATTCTGTTCATAACTTTTATGGACAGAATTTCTAGGCGCAGTCAGGGTGTTGAGGGGATCCGGTTTGGTGGCTGTAGGATTAGCTCTAGGATGTGGTCTTGATGGCTTCATCTGGCCAGGATTTCAGCTCTCACTGGATCGGTTCGCAGCCGAGTGTGAAGCGACTGGGATGAGAATCAGCACCTCCAAGTCCATGGTTCTCGCCTGGAAAAGGGTGCAGTGCCATCTCCGGGTTGGGGAGGAGACCTTGCCCCAAGTGGAGGAGTTCAAGTACCTCGGAGTCTTGTTCACGAGTGAGGGAAGAGTGGATCGTGAGATCGACAGGCGGATCGGTGCGACGTCTTCAGTATTGCGGACGCTGTATCGATCCGTTGTGGTGAAGAAGGAGCTGAGCCGGAAGGCAAAGCTCTCAATTTACCGGTCGATCTACATTCCCATCCTCACCTATGGTCATGAGCTTTGGGTTATGACCGAAAGGACAAGATCACGGGTACAAGCGGCCGAAATGAGTTTCCTCTGCCGGGTGGCGTGGCTCTCCCTTAGAAATAGGGTGAGAAGTTCTGCCATCCGGGAGGAGCTCAAAGTAAAGCCGCTGCTCCTCCACATCGAGAGGAGCCAGATGAAGTGGTTTTGGCATCTGGTCAGGATGCCACCCGAACGCCTCCCTAGGGAGGTAATTAGGGCACGTCCGACCGGTAGGAGGTCACGGGGAAGACCCAGGACACGTTGGGAAGACTATGTCTCCCGGCTGGCCTGGGAACGCCTCGGTATCCCCCGGGAAGAGCTGGACGAAGTGGCTGGGGAGAGGGAAGTCTGGGTATCCATGCTTAGGCTGCTGCCTCCGCAACCCGACCTCGGATAAACGGAAGAAGATGGATGGATGGATGGTTGTGATTTTATATTTGTTATCAATGTTTTAGTGTTACTTGTAACCTTAACCTCAAAAAGCATTGGATTTCAACATAAATTGGAAAACAAATACTGTAGTGAAGTTTTACTCATTTAATAATTTATACCACACAGACTTAAAAGTAGCAGTGGGTACTAGATAGCAGTAAAAGCACATACTCAGAGCTCATTGTCAAATTACTGAACTGTTTCAATTATTGTAACTGATAATAGTATAAGTAATACAACAAACAGAATGAAACACCACTATTTTTGTTGGTAAATTAAAAATGATGAGACATCATCATCATATTGTTTTGCATCATCGTTTGGATCAAAACAGTTGTTGTTATCACTACAATTGGGCGAAACCATCCTTTCCCAGGGCACACCCTCCTGGTTTTGGAGTATAACTATTTGGGGTTTTGGCCCCAATCGCTAGACTAGATCTGACCAACTATGAGTATGAACTGATTAAGCCTACTCGGTCGGATGAGAGGCGAAACATTTTCTAGGACAGACCAAACAGCCCAGTTTCGATCGATTGAATGCCCTGAGATTCCCTTGAATTAATAATATACTATTATCATATTTCAGTTGATGTTGATAAGAAATATCTATACAGTATATATATATTTTTAATGTACTTATAATATCGCGTTCACAGGAACTAATTTTCATTCCACCACATGCAACAACCTGTGTATATCTTCTCAACATCAAAACAAATAATAATTAAAAATACACGGTACTGTAGGTGTTAGGAAAATATAAGGAGTTAGTAAACAACACAGCCAGGCAAAGAAAAAATATACCTGTTGACTAAGTGTCTAAGTATCGTTGTATATCTACATAGATGATTAGTAAACGTTAAGCATGGATTTTTGCATAAAATAAGCAATATGGTGTTTCTTTTGACAATTAATGTTGGTAGTGTATAGATTATTTCCAAAAAGAATCAGTATTGGTATTGGCAACATCAACCTGTATATAACTTGGATTAATAATGTTAAGAGCATAAGGGGTAAACCATTGTAAACCTACAGTATGTAAACCATTATGTCAACCTGTTTCCATGTAAATAACAGCACAATTCAGCATTCTTTCATTGAAGTATAAATTTTAGCGTATGGTTCTTAAATGGTGCATCTAGTCACACAGCTCTGTCTGAGTGCTGATTGGCAAACAGAGAAAAGAACAGAAAAACATGACATTTGAAAAAGTATACAGCGTATTACAATGCAGAAGTTCACAACACTGAGTCAGGTTACACTGTCATTGTGCTATAATGTCACACTATTAACTTAGCTGTGGCGAGTCATGCCACCTACATACCAACAGAACTGTAGTGAACTTGGTAAAAATGTGGCCCACAGGATGTTAAACTGCTGCATAACTGTTATTCAGCATGATGTGTAACCCTTTAGGAAAGAATAATAAATATCAAAAGAGCATTGAATGTGCTGGTGGAGGCTCTCAAAGCACTGGGTCGTCACCAGAAGACTCCTGTATATCCTTGAAAAAACTGTGAGTTTCACGTTTCCCGCTGGGGCAAAGCAGCCCAATTATCCCGTGTGACTATGCAGCTCCACGAGTCGGTGGTAATGTGCACAGAGTCAACACGCCTTTTTAGACGGAGCACGCTGGTAGGGTTTGACCTCCATATACCTTCACGCCCCCTGCAGGTCAGAAAAGACAGTGCTGACCTCAGTTAACCTCAGGCTACATGTGTGTGGTGAACCTTTTATCAGCATAGCACTATTGTTATTATCACATTTATGCCGACTATATGATCTCCTGCATATAAATGTGTACACTGAACACTTAATACAGTTTCATGTTAATGTTGATACACTAAAATTTAATACACACAGCATCATGAAAACAAACTTACCCAAAAAAGCTTCTGCTTTCCTATTTTGTGGTTTTCCTTCTGTGGACTTGATTTTTGGCGCCACACTGTTATAGCTCCCCATGACATGGCTGCAAAAACAAACATGTTCCATTCACTTGGGAACTACAGATTTTTGCAACAGATTCCTAAAAACCGCCGAAAAGTCCTGTCATATAGTCTTAAAAAAACAACAGAGCAGTAATGTCAGATAGAGAATGTGTTGCTGTAGTAGATTATTAAAAGCTGTAAATGATTCCTATCATATGGATTTTATTGACCAGTGTTTTTGCAGCGCACTACCAAGATCCCCTATATTAAAGAGTATCTGGTGATTTTGCAGTACATTTTTCTAAATAGTGAAGCACTCGTGTTCTATACAACATCTTTGACCAACACATTTGCAGTAGGTCGTAATAAAACAGCACTCTTGTTATGTAGAGAGGATCTTTGATTTACAATATTTTTGATCCAATAAATAAAGGGTTTGAATGTTCTCTACAACCAACATTGGGACTGATCTAATAAAGGTTTGTGTGCACTAAAACACGTGCAAACTTGGGAGAACAAGCAAAGGTGATCTACTAAACTTGTGCGCAGAGGATTGCGTCTCTTAAAGGGGCCCTATTATGCAAAACCGTCTTTTCTAACCTGATGTATGTGTATTTGGGATCCCCATATTCCCAAAAAATTGAAACCAAACTGTGAAGGCATTGCAGAAATATTTATTAAATAAACTTGCCTTCCTTTCTGTTTCCACCCAAACGAGCTGTTTGGAATTTGCTGTTATGTGACGTTTTCTGCCCTATCTTGTCAGTGGATGGTTGTCATGTCTGTGTGATCATGTTTTGTTTTAGTCATGTTCGGTTTTGTTTTTGGACTCTTTGTGCACTTTTGTTTGTTTTGTCACCATAGCAATCCATTAGTTTTCACCTGTCATGTCACGCACCTGTTTTACGTTTTGAGTCACGCACCTGTTTCCACTGATCATGTCACTGCTATTTAAGCCTGTCTGTTTCTGTTGTTCGGCGTGGTGACATTATCTATCCATCCATGCTACTGCTACCCATGATATTCCTGTCTGCCATAGTTTTCATGCTGTTCCATGCCAAGTAAGTTTTTGTTTATTGTTCATAGTTGCTGCTTTTGTGCAAGTTTTGTTTCATTAGTCAAGTTTGTTCTCCGCCATTGTGCGCCCCTTTTGTTTGCTTCCTTTTTTGTAGTTTGTTAGTGTTTTAATATATCATGCACTTACATTCACGCCTTGCCCGCGCCAACTTTCCGTTGCCTTCCGGGAAAACACAACAACCCATAGTCCACGTTTTGACAATGGTAAAGTTTTACTCAGAGAGCTTAGTGCGAGTCGACCATTGTAGTCAAGAAGCTCCTTTTTCACTGTCCTCTTGTTGTGCAGCAGACTGGCTCGTACATGCACATGCATGCTAAAATCCTCTGTGAAAAGCTCTAACTTAAATCTGTCAGTAGACTCGCTATAAAAGAGCTAAACACTACAACAAAGATGGCAAAGTGGAGCCACGTATATTAGACCGCCCACAAAACGGCGCATCCTAAAGATATGGTCGGTAAACAGCTTGAAAATGGTCTGTAAAACAAAAATATATGCAAAATGTTGACCAAAGAACAATCATTACATGTTATTTAGCCCACAAGGAAGTGTTCTAAAGGTATAAAATAGTCATAATCTGACCCCTTTAACTGAGCAGAATGAATAATCAGAATACATACTGATCATCAGAACGCCCATTATGCTCGGAGGAGGAGATGCAAATAAAACCACTCAGCACACGCAGTGTGATTTATCAAGGCTGAAACTGTTTTGCGTATGCTATATTGCGTCTTCATTTAACACGTCTGAAAAATACATACAAACTGACACAGTGATGCACATGGCCATGAGAAAAGAGATGCTTGTGCTGCAAAGACAGACGCTGGACAGAAATTCCTCCGTTCATGTGTGTATGTCAACATATTTGGACTGTGATAAAAAATATATATATTAGACATATCGTTATTTAAAAATATAATTTTATAATTGTATAGTTGCCGGATGACCTGATTTAAACAAATTCAATTGATGCATTTTAGTGCCTGCAAACTTTTTTTTTTTTTTAATGCCGCTTGTTTTTTAATTTAGGAAATATTTTATTATAATATATTTCCTATATGAAAAGACATCTTTCAAAAAAAAAATTGCGTTTGGCTCTTTCTCTCCTGCCTACCCTGACCGCACTTCTCTGCACCCAAGAGTTGTTTTATAACACCACAAACATGGACAAGGCTGGTGTTGAAAACAAATGTGTACTTATATATTTAGTATTCATGTATGTTTTAAAAACCTTTTTAATTATCCAGTGTCAGTTTCTTATCCACCATCATTTCTTAACTAAACTTTTAATGCTCTCAAGCTCTTTACTCCCCCTCTGTTATCTAAATTAGCGCTTCACACAAAAACTAAGCTAAGTTGGATTCTTTCGAAAACGCTGTCTTGACCTCTGAAATCCTCCGGTGGAATGAAATGAAAGCATGGCGTGGAGGTGGAGAGAGGACTTAACTGGTTTGAACTTCAGGTCAGAGGAAGCGCAAGGAGTTGTGGGGAGAGAAAATCAAACCTGGATAACATCACTGTCAGTAAGTTTTACTCTTCTTTTTAGGATAAAAATGACGTACAAGTCATCTGTGAATATGTGCCTGATGCCAGCATCCCCAGTGTTTTGTCTTCTTGCTCCCAACTCTCAACCGAGCATTGCAGTATATTTGGTTTCATCTACATTCTGCTTGTTAGCTAGCAGCTGTTAAAGTCTTCCTGTTGCTGAACAAACGAGGTGAAAACAAACAAACCCCAGGCTCGATCGGGCCGCGTGCAGCGCGTAGGGTGTTGCACGCTCTGCTAGCTATACCCCGGCAGCGAGCCTTCACCATGCACCAAATTAGAACCCCCACCACCGGACCGACAGCTGGCGACAGTCTTCAGGGAATGCCAATTAAGTTTGTAAAACATTTAGACAACAAAACTGTACAAGAAAGGGGAAGAAAACATCCTATTGAGGCGCTCGTCCTTGCAACTCCCACAAGTCCTCACCGTGACCTCCACTGCCCCACATCAGAAAACCAAAAAACCAGTGCAGGGCCAAGAGAGCCATGGATATACTCCGAGAAATACATACAAATCTAATCAAAGTCATTCATGCTGTTACAGTCACATTGGCACATTAAGGGTTGATGTTTTATTAATAATGTGGATACTTAGACTAAAACCGTATCTAGGTTTTCGACTTTTTAAAGATGGGATACCTTGATCATTTATCGAGATGAAAAAACTCAAATGTAGTTTTGTTTAAAAATGTGTCTGTTTTTTTAAGTGCCAACACGTTTTATATTGATAAACATGATACAGCTGAGATATATTTATATATATAGTCAATATATAACTTATCAGATATGCCAATTTAATTTCTAATACTAATTGTGTTAGTAAAAGTTATCCATCCATCTACCGCTTATTCCCTTCGGGGTCGCGGGGGCGCTGGAGCCTATCTTATATAAAAGTTATATATTGACAAACATGAGAATACATTTGTTTGTATATATATATATATATATATATATATATATATATATATATATATATATATATATATATATATATATATATATATATATATATATATATATATGTATATATATATATATATGTATATATATATATATATATATATATATATATATATATATATATATATATATATATATATATATATATATATATATATATATATGTATATATATTAGGGGTGTGGGAAAAAATCGATTCGAATTCGAATCGCGATTCTCACGTTGTGCGATTCAGAATCGATTCTCTTTTTTTTTTTAAATCGATTTTTTTTATTTTTTTTTATTTTTTAATATTTTATTTTATTTATTTATTTTATTTTTTTAATTAATCAATCCAACAAAACAATACACAGCAATACCATAACAATGCAATCCAATTCCAAAACCAAACCAGACCCAGCAACACTCAGAACTGCAATAAACAGAGCAATTGAGAGGAGACACAAACACGACACAGAACAAACCAAAAGTAGTGAAACAAAAATGAATATTATCAACAACAGTATCAATGTTAGTTACAATTTCAACATAGCAGTGATTAAAAATCCCTTATTGACATTATCATTAGACATTTATTAAAAAATTTTAAAAAAAGAACAATAGTGTCACAGTGGCTTACACTTTCATCGCATCTCATAGGCTTGACAACACACTGTGTCCAATATTTTCACAAAGATAAAATAAGTAATATTTTTGGTTCATTTAATAGTTAAAACAAATTTACATTATAGCAATCAGTTGATAAAACATTGTCCTTTACAATTATGAAAACTTTTTACAAAAATCTACTACTCTGCTTGCATGTCAGCAGACTGGGGTAGATCCTGCTGAAATCCTATGTATTGAATGAATAGAGAATCCTTTTGAATCTTGGCAAAAACCTTAGCCACACGATTATCAAATGTAATAGGAAAATTAATTCATACTGACCAAACTGGCTTCATGGAAGGTCGACAATCTTCAGACAATACAAGGAAATTGTTTAATGTTATTTACTATGCTAGAAGTCTCCCTTATCCCACAGCAGTATATACTGTTGATGCGGAGAAGGCATTCGACCGCATAAACTGCTCATTTATGTTTTGCACATTACATTTTATACAATGGATTAAGATGCTTTATACAAGGCCCATGGCATCAGTCAAAACCAATAGTCATATTTCAGAACCTTTTTCGTTAAAAAGAGGAGTAAAACAGGGATGTCCTGCATCTGGATTATTATTTAATTTGGTTATTGAACCCTTAGCTGCAAAAATAAGAAGTGAAAATAATATTCATGTTATAAAAATTGGCTCTCAGTATAATAAGCTATCGATGTATTGTGACGACATAATTCTCTACCTGTCACATGTTAAATCCTCTCTACACTATATCAATAATGTCATCACTGAATATGGCTGTTTATCAGGGTATGAAGTCAATTGGGACAAATGTGAAATATTACCACTTACCACTGCAAGAAATCACAAGTTCAGAAGTCCAAAATTGGGTTTGCTTTTGAAATTGTATTGCATTATTATGGTATTGTTGTGTATTGTTTTCATTTAAAAAAAAAAAAAAAAAATCGTTTTTGAATCCAGAATCGTGTTGAATTAAAAAAAAATCTATTTTGAATCGAATCGTGACCCCAAGAATCGATTCTGAATCAAATCGTGGGACACCCAAAGATTCCCAGCCCTTATATATATATATATATATATATATATATATATATATATATATATATATATATATATATATATATATATATATATATATATATATATATATATATGTATATATATATATATATATATATATATATATATATATATATATATATATATATATATATATATATATATATATATATATATATATATATATATATATATATATATATATATATATATATATATATATATATATATATATATATATATACATAGTTATTTTTTGTGCTACAGTTATATATTTTATTTTCTATACTTATTATTTATTTTTTTAATATATGACATTGATTGTAATTATTGTTTATTGCTTTAAAAAGGGCAATGTTAAGGGAAGGGATAGTGTGTAATTTTGGGAGACCAAAGTACTAATAAAAAAAGTACCAACAATTTCAATATAAAGTGGCCAGAGTTTGAATTTAAAAAATCATTTACCCTGTCATTATTTATTTAAATATGATTATAAATGTGTAAAGTTTCCACTTACTTCTGAGTGTTAAATAGAGATTAGCTGATACTCATAGGATTATCTTCTGTAGATAATACAAATTATAATAATACATCAACATTATTATGATTATATTGTTATTTCTGGGAATAGGTTGATCGGCAACACTAATTTGGTCCTAGTGTGTGAATGTGAGTGTGAATGTTGTCTGTCTATCTGTGTTGGCCCTGCGATGAGGTGGTGACTTGTCCAGGGTGTACCCCGCCTTCTGCCCGTGTGCAGCTGGGATAGGCTGCAGCCCCATCGTGACCCCAAAAGGAACAAGCGGTAGAAAATGAATGGATGGATTGCGCACCTTTTGGGAGTTAATCCTCCTGACGCCTCTGTTTCTAACTTTAATGGAGTGTCTTTGAACGCACCACAATTATGTGCAATGAAACAACAATGATGACTTTTTCCTATGCTGCCACAGATAGTTATTTATATTTGTATCTTTCCTCTATGATCCTTGTTCCAAAAGGGAGGATGAATTGAGCATGTTTAATGCAAGGGCTTAAGTAGTCTTAATACAATCATAATTTATAATTAACATTTACAGTATGATGTTGTTATTTATAAATTACATATTTAAATGACAGGGAAAAAAAATCTTTAAACTTTACAAAATCTCATGGTCCTCCCTGTACTTGGAGACCTTGTACAACATCCACTTTGACATCCCCGTTTAAACATCCTGCATTGTACTATTTGTCAACAATTTTAAATAAGTGTCACAATATTGTAGTCGAAGTATGTTGGTGCTGGATTTAGAGAGCTTAAAAGTGCATTTAGTAAGCACTACTGTGGTGTTTTAATGCTAATGATCTGTGTTTCTTCACCGTGTGTGGCTCCAACAATCACTAATGTGCACTTATCCACTTTTTACTTCCATGATGTAACTCTGCACCTGGAGTGGGACAGGGGGACACAAAGGTTAGCAACACTAGCATAGCTATGTGAGCTACAGTGCTAACATTAGGCTACACCAGGGGTCACCAACCTTTTTGAAACCAAGAGCTACTTCTTGGGAACTGATTAATGCGAAGGGCTACCAGTTTGATACACACTTAAATAAATTGCCAGAAATAGCCAATTTGCTCAATTTACCTTTAACTCTATGTTATTATTAATAATTAATGATATTTACACTTAATTGAACGGTTTAAAAGAGGAAAAAACACGAAAAAAATGACATTTAAATTTTGAAACATAGTTTATCTTCAATTTCGACTCTTTAAAATTCAAAATTCAACTGAAAAAAAGAAGAGAAAAACTAGCTAATTCGAATCTTTTTGGAAAAATTAAAAAAATAATTTATGGAACATCATTAGTAATTTTTCCTGATTAAGATTAATTTTAGAATTTTGATGACATATTTTAAAAAGGTTAAAATCCAATCTGCACTTTGTTAGAATATATAACAAATTGGACCAAGCTATATTTCTAACAAAGACAAATCATTATTTCTTCTAGATTTTCCAGAACAAAAATTTAAAAATAAATTCAAAAGACTTTGAAATAAGATTCAAATTTGATTCTACAGATTTTCTAGATTTGCCGGAATAATTTTTTTGAATTTTAATCATAATAAGTTTGAAGAAATACTTCACAAATATTCTTCGTCGAAAAAACAGAAGCTAAAATGAAGAATTAAATTAAAATGTATTTATTATTCTTTACAATAAAAAAAAACAAATTTACTTGAACATTGATTTAAATTGTCAGGAAAGAAGAGGAAGGAATTTAAAAGGTAAAAAGGTATATGTGTTTAAAAATCCTAAAATCATTTTTAAGGTTGTATTTTTTCTCTAAAATTATCATTCTGAAAGTTATAAGAAGCAAAGTAAAAAAATTAATGAATTTATTTAAACAAGTGAAGACCAAGTCTTTAAAATATTTTCTTGGATTTTCAAATTCTATTTGAGTTTTGTCTCTCTTAGAATTAAAAATGTCGGGCAAAGCGAGACCAGCTTGCTATTAAATAAATAAAATTGAAAAAATAGAGGCAGCTCACTGGTAAGTGCTGCTATTTGAGCTATTTTTAGAACAGGCCAGCGGGCTACTTATCTGGTCCTTACGGGCTACCTGGTGCCCGCGGGCACCGCGTTGGTGACCCCTGGGCTACACAGTTTAACAGCAACATCATGCTAGGTGAGCCGAGAAGAAGAATAACAGAATGATCAAACTTACTGCTACAAATATGTAGCTATCTGGCAGATAGTTGGCAGAGCTCCAGGCTTTATTTTGACCCAAAAGAACCACTTGAAATGTTCTAAAAAAAAAGCCCTTTGTTCTGGACTTTAACTCATTAAGTCATGTGACTATCCCAGGCTATGGCTTCCCTAAAATGGCAGTATGTCATGTAAAGGAGCTTGCTAAATTTCAACATTTAGTTTTTTTGCCATTAAAAGTCACTTTTGAATCCATTTAACAATACTTTGATAATATGTCCCAAACCTATTTCTTGAATTAATTCCTATCACTGTGGCATATAAGCAGTGGCGGGCCGTGCGTTTCCCACCTAGGCCTTCAGTGATGTCCGACTTCAATGATTACCTCTCAAAATACCACAATTGACGTCACCACATGACCATTGCTGGAGAAATACTATGCAGGAACACATTTACACACTACTGGGCCTTGAATCACCATCAACAGTGTACAAAACGGGTTATTTTCTGGTGCATTTAAAAATCAATAAACCTGCATCAGCAATTAAAACATATCTTATGTGGAACTGTCAAAATTAGAATTGCAAAAAACATTTTTAAACGTGAAAATATAAAGAAATAAAATATCTGAACTCACATTTCATCGACAGCTGAGCTAGCTTCCGGGGTTGGCCGACATCATCTCACAAGATGTAGTTTGTCTTTAAATATCCTTCTTGAAAATGGCCTTGCAAATATATGTGTTGTCTTGTCTAATCATAAAAGATGCAGACGAGGCGTGTTGGCTGAGTTCTTAAAGTTTACTCCACAGCCTGCTCATCAAAAACATCCAGCTGCCGGCATGTCTACATTTAACAACCCAAATGGGGCTACTGCCATGTTCTACACTACTGTGGCATTCTGGGTAACGGAGTTCTTATGTTACCTACCTCATAAAATCACTATATATATCTGCCTTAGGCCATCTACAAACGTAGAAGGCCTTACTGACAACAATGCGTGATCTGATTGGCTATTGCAACTGTCTATCACTGTATGTCCCCATTCACTGATAGTGCACGACGCCAGCATTGCTGAATCTAAAGGCTTCTGGCAGATTTGGTACAGCATAGCAACATAAGCTAGCTGAATTCTGATTGGATAAAAACTCTATAAACTAAAAACAACAGCGCTGGAAGGAGCATAATATGACATGAAGAGAATATGAATACTTTTAGATATTTAGGGAAAGTCCATCCATCCATCCATCTTCTTCCGCTTATCCGAGGTCGGGTCGCGGGGGCAGCAGCCTAAGCATGGAAGCCCAGACTTCCCTCTCCTCAGCCACTTTGTCCAGCTCTTCCCGGGGGATCCCGAGGCGTTCCCAGGCCAGCCGGGAGACATAGTCTTCCCAACGTGTCCTGGGTCTTCCCCGTGGCCTCCTACCGGTCGGACGTGCCCTAAACACCTCCCTAGGGAGGCGTCCTGACCAGATGCCCGAACCACGTCATCTGGCTCCTCTCGATGTGGAGGAGCAGCGGCTTTACTTTGAGCTCCTCCCGGATGACAGAGCTTCTCACCCTATCTCTAAGGGAGAGCCCCGCCACCCGGCAAGGGAAACTCATTTCGGCCGCTTGTACCCGTGATCTTGTCCTTTCGGTCATAACCCAAAGCTCATGACCATAGGTAAAGAATGGGAACGTAGATCGACCGGTAAATTGAGAGCTTTGCCTTATGGCTCAGCTCCTTCTTCACCACAACGGATCGATACAGCGTCCGCATTACTGAAGACGCCGCACCGATCCGCCTGTCGATCTCACGATCCACTCTTCCCTCACTCATGAACAAGACTCCGAGGTACTTGAACTCCTCCACTTGGGGCAAGATCTCCTCCCCAACCCAGAGATGGCACTGCACCCTTTTCCGGGCGAGAACCATGGACTCAGACTTGGAGGTGCTGATTCCCATCCCAGTCGCTTCACACTCAGCTGCGAACCGATCCAGTGAGAGCTGAAGAGGGAAAGTAAATTAAAAATTACTTTTTTCTTTAATTATATATATAATTAAAGATTTCTGGTTATGTTAGGCCAGCAGAGAACGCCTTGCTGGTCCTGACGGCACACCACTGTATATAAGCCACATCAAACTTTGAACTTCGACACTGCAAACGAAAACTGAAACAGAAAGGGGAAAGGTTTTTTTGCTTTTTGAATTATTTTTAAATAATAAATGTTTTTTAGTTCAATTTAAAGTGTATTTGTGGTACTAAGAACAAACACAATTGTCAAGTCGAGTGAGGTTAATTTACCATTAACAGCCAATGTAACATAAAGGCTACTCTATGTGACATAACAGAAATTGGACATGAATTAGTAGTATTTTTTTTTTTTCAAACTAAAAAATATCAGAATTTTACTCATTGTGTAATTGCTGCAACCTTTGCTCATTTGCTTTTGCTCTTTTTGTTGGTGTATGTTAATGCAGCTTAGAAAGGCTCCAGGAACCCCCTGACCCTGAAAGGGACAAGTGGTAGAAAATGGATGGATGGATGGATGGATGTTATTTGTGCACTTCCTAACTGCACTAGATTTTTGGTAAATGAAGCCAGATCGCCTACAGTCCATTGCAGCTATGGTTCTCAACTGCCCCTTGAAAAACGGAACCGTCCCGTATTTAGAAATATAAACAAAGTACATGTTGTGTATTGAGCTGTCACAGGAAGCTCTTTGTCCCGTAATTTTATGCTTCATTGAGAAAAGCAAAAAGTCCTTAAAATATAAATGCATTCAATCGAATGACAATAGGGTCACAACAGTTTGCTGCAGGCTAAGCCAATCAATGCCAGCGTGTCTGATCGCTCACCGATCAAACTCATTGCAGTTCAACTTCTTTACCATTTTTGAGTATTAGATTTGTTTTGGCTGTCAGTCTGCCTTTGCTTGAGGGCAGCTAGCTAATTATCTGCCCACTTTTTGTTAATCGGATTCGACTTTTTACCGCAGTGACATTTTTTTTCAGAAAGCTACATATGTGGTTATCATATCCACGAGGTATTCTGTCATTTAATAACTCTGCACTGTTGTTGTCATAATAATAAGGTCCAGCCTTCAAAACACTGGTTGTGAACCAAAATAAAAACACTAGTTGTCTACCTAAACATGAATGTAGTGTTTCCAGCTTTATGATAGTGACACATTTTATGATGACCCAACAGCTGTTTAACAGGTAATTCACCAAAGGGTCAAATAATATTTGCTTCAACTCTTAGTATTTTTATGTGTTCAATTCAGACATTGTGCTTCTATTTAATGACAAATTACGACAATATTGTTTAAAGACAATGACTACACCGTTTGAGTGGAGAGATCAGCCTAATAAATAAAGCATTATTGAAATGTTGCCAGTCACATT
This sequence comes from Entelurus aequoreus, assembly GCF_033978785.1. NCBI lineage: Eukaryota > Metazoa > Chordata > Actinopteri > Syngnathiformes > Syngnathidae > Entelurus > Entelurus aequoreus. The sequence continues at coordinate 51,568,665 of NC_084733.1, forward strand.
AATAAAATACACATTTTTCTCCTCTCTTTTGTTTTTGTCAAAGTATCATAGAGTAGGATGACCATATTCTGAAATCCCAAAAAGAGGACACATATACGCGTGCCACGGCGGACAGCACGCCAAGGCCGGGACTAGGTGAAAATTTGCCAATGATACTCGAACTTGTTTTATAAATAATATATTTATTTAAATAAAGCATTTTTTCTCCTCTGTTGACAGCAGTGTTGGCGCTAGGAATTTTCAAAATGGTGTCCCAGGGACCCCATCAAGTCATAAAAACGGGGTCCCACAGTAAATTTTTGGGGTCCCACCTTTTTGTAAGCGTTTTGAAAACAAATGACAAATATATGCATTATCCAGTTATATCGCACATTCTATATTGTGTTTTGGAAAAAGGTTGTCATAAACGTGACTTAATTCATTTAAAAAAATAATACAAAAGAAAACAAATGTGTATACATATGTAAATGTATTCAGTTATAAACATTCATTCACTTTCTTCTTTCCTTCATGGATCTGAACTTTACCGCTGCTGGTAGTTTTTTCGATGTTTTTATTTAATAAGTTGTAGGTGTATTTATTTCAGTATAAAAAAAGTGTAAAAAGTGTTTTGCTTCGGTCATGAAATGATGATAATGGTGTGCCAGGGCATACATACCTTTTATATTTAACGCTTAAAGCTCTGGAGTCTACATCAACTTCAGATCTATCCCTCATTTCAAAATGTTTTAGTTTTTTTATGTTGTTTGTTTTCCGCCCTTTTTTGTCAAACAAAACTATGTTTTTTATGGCAAACACACAAAATATGCAAAATCTTCCACCAAAAATAGTTTTCAAAGTGGAATATTTGATCTTTGAAGTAATCGCAACCTTTGATAGGTTTGATAGGTTGATAGAGCAATGACCGTTAGAAATAAAAAGAAACAGCTTTGTTTTATTAGCCAACATTGCAACTGTTTCTAAATTACATTTCACCTGTAATCTTTTTTCTTTCACTTTTGTTATGTTTTTGTTTATTTTAATAGTATTTTTAGAATGTGCCGTGGGCCTTTAAAACATTAGCTGTGGGCCACAAATGGTAAAAAAAAAATAAAAAATAAAAATCTGCGTCCTTTCTGATTTCAATGCGTTAAAAAGACACAAAAAGTGTGTTAACGCCAACACTGCTTGACAGTACAACAAAATAAGTCACACTTATATTCTGTAACATTCACAGTTTTGGAAAAAAGTGCAGAGGTAGAAATATTCAAAATAACCTCTTGTATATAATCTAAACATAAATAATGCCTCAAAACAAGTTAATTAAATTTAAACAAAAAACAGTAGACAAGCTCTCGCCCTTCACAGCCGTTTTGTGCTATGTAGTGTGGATATGGGCTTGTAGATCTTTAAGCCCCTTTATTTGCCACAGATACATACGTTCCTGCTTTGCACACAGTGCATTCTGCTTTCCATGTGTCACGGCCACGACGAAAACACGAATACTTTTTCCGCAAATCATCCGTGAAGTTGCATTTACGTTTCGGCATTTCTTCTTCTCATGTCCGTCTCTCCACTCACTAGCTCTCTCGCGCTCTGCCCCTCCCTCACGAATGTTGCTGCGTGCGCACGCCTCCACAGTTTGTTTTGTTTAACCCCTTCTTAACCCTGGACGTACATTGAAAATACACGCAACCCTCACTCAAAATGCCGGACATTTGAGGCATTTAAGAAACCCCGCCCGGACACCCGCAAAAGAGGACATGTCCGGGGAAAAGAAGACGTATGGTCAGCCTATCATAGAGATGAAAGTTGGAGGCTCTCATGAAGCTTTATGCACACTGAATGTATACTGTTTTAATGTAAGCAGCTCAGAATTCTGTTACAGAAATGTTTTTGTTATAAGTTAAGACAAAAAGTCTCTATATAGGAAATAGTTTATCCTGTAATTTCATATAAAAACATATTGTATTTTGGATGTATTGTCTGGTTATTGGCAGGCGCATGGGAGCAGTCAGTTACTGCACAGTCGTGTATAGAGAGAGTATGGACAACTTAAAAACAGGCGCCATGTTGGACACCAAGGATGTGTGCAGCTCTGCCAGGAAGCATGCAAATGCAGCCGTTCTGACGTTGTTTTGCGGATTGAATAAACCAAAATAATAAGTCTAAATATAGTTATAAACATACTCCAGCACATAAACGTATAACATGCTTCTAATTCGTCAAAGTATAATTTTGGGGCAATTTTGCGGCCGTATTTGATGCACTCCGCTGTATACATTCATGCAGTGTTTACTGAACATCAGGCTGTCAACATAAACATAAAAAAATACACATCGGCCAAAAATAAACGTGTTACCCTCATTTTGCCAAAATACTCCTTAGCTTTGGACCAACAGTTACGTAGAAATTATGATTTATATGTGAAGTATGTTAGCTGTGTTGGCTGCCTCCAATGTATTGTTTGTAGTCACAGCGCTATATGTCTGTGCTTTCACTTTTGCTTTTATGAATAATTCTTATTGGTTTTGCTGTGGCAATTCTGCATGGCTTCCTGATTTTATTGACAGCATATGAACATCAATACTGAACCAATGCTGCTTTTTACTGCAATATTTGTTAGTTTACTTTGGATTATTGGGCAAGTGTATTAATTCACTGTTACTGAGAGTAAGATATACTAGGTGTCCCATGTGTATGTATGTTTGCTTACCTAGCACAAGAAACTTTCTTGGCACTTAATTGGCCTTCCCGGCTAACCTTTACTTTCCATAATTTTCTTCGATGCAAGGTAAATGCGTCCCGCATTTTTGGCAAGTGGAACGTCAACATGCCACAAAACAGGGCATGTTTACACGGCAAAAAACTCTTCATGCATCCATTCATTTTCTACCGCTTGTCCCTTTCGGGGTCGCAGGCGGTGCTGGAGCCTATTTCAGCAATCAATTAAAAAAAGTCTAATGAGGAAGTGCAGTGTCGCTTAGCGGCGGTTCTAAACTGATGTCCAACATAGTGCCCTCGTCTTTGATCAATCATTAGGGAGGTCGTTTGAAAACGAGTTGTCCATACTCTCCCTATAGATGTCTCTGCATTACTATATTTGTCACCTTTACACGTGTGAAACATTTTTTGCAATTGTCGCTTATGTTAGGCTTAACTATTTTGTTCAATATTCTTTCGTCAAATTTACGTATCATCCAAGCCCCCCCCCCCCCCCAGCCCGGGGAGAGAAAAAATCCTGGCTCCGTCCCTGCAAACAATAACACTTTTGCCTTTTGATTAAAACTTTAAATACGACCTAAATAATTAGACACAAATGCAATGTTGTCAGAAGGTCATGCAGGAATATGTTCAAATGTTTTACTTGAATGCACTTCATTTATTTTCTCAAAACCTAGAAACAATTTTATCTAAGATCCCGTCAGGTTTTATTTTGAAGTGAAATGTGGCAGTGAGCACACCAATTGAAGTCTCCTCACTCATGTTTACACTGATGCATTAATTGACATGATAACTGACCATATAACAACCTGCTCCACCTTTAAGGTAACCATCCACGGCTAAGGTAACAACGTATGTACGTTTACAATAAATTGTGTGATTAATCTGTGATTATACATGATTAATCTGATAATGTTGTCTAATTGACCACATTAATGAAATTATACACTAGTAGCTTCTTTAAAGCTAAAATTTCAAAATTACAAATATCAAAGTGACCTGATCATGCATTGACTTTTCGGTGTGTGGCTCTCGTCCATAAAGTTTGGACACCCATGCACTAAACACTGTTTCAAATACTTCCATCACCTGATCAAGTGTCCACAATGCAAAGATGAGTCAGAGCCTTTAGGAAAAAGGTTGGGTTGGGATTAGAATAATGCTTAAAGTAGCTTTTCCATAAACAAGCCCTGAGTAGGAAAGGAATGAAAATGTCTTGAGGCAAAGAGTGTGACCCACACTGTCGTCGTCCTACCCCACACCAAGACGTGACAGGCTGAGTGACAGTGTGGGAAACTAATTGGTTCTTGAGTAAACGAATCCCTGCTCAGGGCATCTCTAATTAGGCAAGCGGTGATTAATGATTAATGTGGGAGCTAAATGAAGTTATTTCCCATAATGGATGTTTCCTCTGGAAGATGGTTTCATTGTGTCAATAAAAGTGTGTTTGACCTCCTTTAGGACAACATTGGTACCGTTCCTGAGAGGAGAAAGGTGACGGAATTGAAGGTTTACAAATGAGGATGGAAAGAATTGTAAATGAGTTGTCATGCACAAGCTGAGGAAACGCATACATTGTTCTGAAACAATGCTAATAAAGCAACATTCCATGTTTAGTTTTTGTCCTGATAGTCAGAATCAGTCCGACACGCAATAATAGGAGTTTGAATATTATTTACTGTGTTTATATATATATATATATATATGTATATATATATATATATATATATATATATATATATATATATATATATATATATATATATATATATATATATATATATATATATATATATATATATATATATATATATATATATATATATATATATATATATAGACATAAATATTGAATATCAATTTCATTGTAAACATTCCAAAAGGTGGTGCCATATCTCATGCTTTGACAGTGACATCACTATTTTTGCATTTTTCCTCGCCTAAAACACTTTGTAGCACAACAGCATTCTACAATACAGGAAAAAAATCCAAACATGAAAAGAACAGAATGTATATATGAAAGTAAAATGTGTAAAAAAAATAGAATAAAAATTAGGACTTGATAACAATGTGAAGACATATTTGTATACTACCCTACTCATAGACTATGCACGTGTTGTTTTGTTGGAAGACTTCACAAGTATTCATTAAAACAGGTCACAGATAGATTTTACAGCGTTGGTTTCACTCCCACCAAAAGCATTTTCGATTGCGTATATGCAAACACCATGAAGGGGGTGCCTCTACAAGCAAGCTGCTGCAAAAGTGAGCCCCGATGAAGAATTCTTCACTCTCTTTATAGCAAAAAAAACTGAGAAGTCCAATGAGTCAACGACTTCTTGGTCAACAAGTAATCACGAGGGTGGAGGCTAGTCCAAGGAAATATGTCATGGATGAATCCGGACCTATTAGCTGCCATAAAAGACAGAGACAGAAAATAGTCTGAATACCAAAAATGTAAAACAGAAGTAGATAAAAAACCCAATAATATCAACCTCAAATTACTCCTTTCAACTCTCAAAAAGCAACGCAATAAATTAAGAAATAAGTCAACCAACCTGACTAAATCCTTTAAAAAAAATTACATTAACGACAAAATAGAGGAAAACACAAATAAGCCACGTGAGCTCTGGAAAATTCTCAACAACCAGCTTCCTGGTTGCAGCCAGAAACTTAAAACCAGACTCACCAACATCAGCATCAAGGAGGGTGACTCCCTCATTATAGACAAAATGGAGGTAGCTAGCAGACTTAACATCTTTTTCACCAGCATAGCCGCAACTCTTGTCAAGCTGTCCCACCACTCTGGTCGCTTTGGTGTAGAACACATTAAAGCCTTCTACAGAAAGCTAGGAGTATCCAACGATGATTTCAAATTAGAAATGGTCACAGATGATGAGGTGTTTCAAAAAATTGAGCGCGCTCCACCCTAACAAGGCCACCGGCCTTGATAATATTCCCTCCAGATTCTTCAGGGACTCTGCCTCCATCATTGCCCCGATCATCACGCACATAATAAACCTATCAATTACACAAGGCCAAGTACCAAAAGATTTTAAGATAGGAAGAGTAACTCCCCTCTTTAAAAAAGGAAGCAAATTGGAACCTGGCAACTACCGACCTGTTTCTATTCTCAGTTCCATTTCGAAAGTAATGGAGAAAATAGTTTATGAACAGGTCGATAGTTACCTTGCCACTAATAAACTCATGTACAAATTCCAATCCGGCTTCAGAACTAACCACTCCACTGACACATGTCTTCTCTATCTGACCGACCACATCAAACATGAGGTGGACGCGGGCAAATACTGCGGCATGGTCATGCTGGACCTTCAGAAGGCCTTTGACACCGTTAACCACGCTATACTGTTGGATAAGCTCAGAGCAATCGGATTTAACAAAACCTCATGGAGCTGGATGCAGTCTTACTTGGAGGGGAAGGAGCAGGTGGTAGAGGTGAACGGCACCGTGCCCCCCCCCCCCCCCCCTCTCGGTGAGCTGTGGAGTCCCCCAAGGCAGTATATTGGGACCTTTACTGTTCCTAATATACATAAACGACATGTCATCGGCATGCGACTGTGAATTGTTTTTGTTTGCGGATGACTCTGCCCTGCTGGTATCCGACAAGAACAAGTCACAGGTGGAGAAAATCCTCAGTGCGGAGCTCTATAGAACTTGCACCTGGCTCGCTGACAACAAGCTATCCATACACTTGGGTAAAACGGAATCCATCCTGTTTGGGTCCCACATCAACCTTAAGAAAGTCAATGACTTCAACATAAAAGTGGGTGACATTGTTATCACCAGGAAAGATGAGGTCACCTACCTAGGTTCCATTCTAGAGGCTAACCTTTCCTGTGATAAAATGGCAACCAAGGTAATCAGAAAGGTTAACCAACGAACGAGATTTCTCTACAGAATCTCCTCTCTGGTCAACAAAAGCACCTTGAGGATTCTGGCGGGAACTCTCGTTCAACCCTTTTTCGATTACGCATGCACCTCCTGATACCCTAGCACCTCCAAAACCCTCAAATCTAAACTCCAAACATCTCAGAACAAGCTAGTCAGGTTACTTCTAGACCTCCACCCCAGATCCCACCTCACTCCTACCCACTTCTCCAAAGTGGGCTGGCTCAAGGTGGAGGACAGGGTTAAACAACTTGCACTGAGCCTAGTCTATAAAATCCACTACACCTCCCTGATACCGAAGTACATGTCAAACTACTTCCTTAACGTAAATGACCGCCATAACCACAACACCAGGGGGAGCTCCACTAACCACGTTAAACCCAGATTCCGAACTAACAAAGGTCTTAACTCATTCTCTTTCTATGCCACATCAATGTGGAATGCGCTCCCAACAGGTATAAAAGAAAGGGCATCTCTATCCTCCTTCAAAACCGCAATAAAAGTTCACCTCCAGGCAGCTACAACCCTTAACTAACACCCTCCCCAGATTGCTAATAATCATATGCTAATAATCAAATGTAAACAATCAAATGCAGATACTTTTTCTTATGCCTTCTGATCTCTCTCTCTCTCTCTCTCTCTCTCTCTATGTCCACTACTTGCTGTCCATATCCTACCCCCCCAACCCCCTCCACACCCCTGATTGTAAATAATGTAAATAATTCAATGTGATTATCTTGTGTGATGACTGTATTATGATGATAGTATATATGATAGTATACATCTGTATCATGAATCAATTTAAGTGGACCCCGACTTACACAAGTTGAAAAACGTATTCGGGTGTTACCATTTAGTGGTCAATTGTACGGAATATGTACTTCACTGTGCAACCTACTAATAAAAGTATCAATCAATCAATCAATGGTGATTAAGAGGGAGATTCTTGGGGAGACACGGGAGGGGAATCCTTGTCAAAATAATGTGTAGCTAATAACAATTATTATTGTAATTTACAAATATTACTGTGTTTTCTAGACTATAAGCCGCCACTTTTTTCACAAGTTTTGAACCCGGCGGCTTATAAAACACATTTTTGGATGTTCCTTTACTCACGGCCATAATGTTTTGTATTCAACAAGTAGTTTTCATAGGACAACGACAAACACTGAAAAAGTGTTTTATTCTTTGTGCTAGGGCACCATCTTTTGGACAAGTTTGCTCACTGCAGGTGCTGCTGGTTGGAAAAGGAATTTCCTGTTTCGCCCTTTGAACCAAAAATACAACCGTCCATAGCGTTGCTGCTCAAAATTATTTTTCATTCATCACTCCAAACAACATTTGTAAGTTTTACAGTATAACTAAAATAATTAATACTTACCAAACTATGTGTGATGTCTGTAGGTATGTTTTCATGCATATTTGTACGTGCCATCATAATGCAATAAAGCTAGCGTCATTAGCATTAGAGAATATGCTCACATGTTTACGTGTCTGTGTTGGTATTATTAACTTAAAATGGCATTCTTTTTGTATTGTTTCAGTTTTGTAAATTTGTCAAAACGCCACCGTGGAGTTATTGAGTCTGTTTAGCTGATTGGAGAGCTAGCTTCCGCAGGTAGTAGGTCCATGACGATAACTTTTGTTTTGTTTGAACAGCCGTTTTACTGCCGTGTTACAGGCACCATTTGAAAACAATTAAGGTATGTCAATAACCATTGAGTACCGGTATATATCTGTGGCTTATAGTCTGGTGAAGCTAATATGTGCAAAAATTATATTTTTTCAAAATATTTTGTGGGTGCTGCTTAAACACCAACGTGCTCTAAAGTCTGGAAAATCCCGTAATGTCTTATGCTAGATCCTCCTTTCTAAAATTTTGACCTTTTGTACAATTGTTTAGCACTGGAAGACAGCTTTAACTTGAGGTTACATTCGGAGACATTATTCTTTTCAAAGATTAGAAGTAAAGTAAAAATAAACTGTTTGCTTGCCTAACAGAATTGCTAATGCAACACCGAGTGGACACACTTAGAATAGCAGTTTTTTTCATTAAAAAATTGCAGTTAATTTTTATACTTAGCAAACTAATCTCGTGGGCCGTGCGTTTGACACTCCTTGTTTAGATATTTTTAATGAAAATTTAAATAGAAAGTGGAAAAAAGAGAGAGTACTGCAGCTATGAATCCAGCAGAGAGCACCATCTCACAAGTTAGTTTCACTCAACACATTCTAGCCAGAAGATATTTAAACAAGACTACTGTTTCTTCTGTGTACAAAAACATTTGATAACTCATTTTGAGAGGCATACTACAGGGTTATACTATCAAAAGTAGGTATGCACCCAGTATTTATGTTTCTTTTTCTTTTTTGCAGGGTCTTGGGATGTAACCCATGCAAATAGCAGGCATCTACTGTATATCAGTCGATTTTGTTCGAAATAGGGTTTTTCCATTTACATATAACACGCCCTGATAGGACAATAGGTAAACTGTTGAAATACCAAAGGGTTGCTCACTACTGGGTAAAAAGAACTAAATTAAAATTAAGGTAAACCCTTCACCCCTTGAAGATGATATATGTTTCATAACATTGCTTATTTAATAAGCATAGAAAAAGAACACATCTTGAGGTTGTTAGTTATTTGTATGTACAGTTTAGGTAATTTTAGTACATTTTAGTCGCCTCTTTATGTGACATCAAAGGTTACGGCTTCACCATATTGCAGGTTTTAGAAGATTAGAATCATTTGAACATATTCTATGTGTTTTGGGGCATACAAATGACTGAATGAACTAAAAAACTACAAATATCAATACTACACTAGTATTTGGCTACTAGATGAGACCAGTTCAGTATCGTGGCCACAACCTCAAGTAGCATGACTACAGTATATTGAATGAAGAAAGTGTACAGGTGACTAAAGGGTAGGGGTGTGGGGAAAAATCGATTCGAATTGCGATTCTCACGTTGTGCGATTCAGAATCGATTCTCAATTTTAAAAAATCAATTTATTTTTTGTTTTATTTTTTTTCATAACCATGCAATCCAATTCCAAAACCAAACCCAACCCAGCAACACTCAGAACTGCAATAAACAGAGCAATTGAGAGGAGACACAAACACGACACAGAACAAACCAAAAGTAGTGAAACAAAAATGAATATTATCAACAACAGTATCAACATTAGTTACAATTTCAACATAGCAGTGATTAAAAATCCCTCATTTACATTATCATTAGACATTTATAAATAAATTAAAAAATTAACAATAGTGTCACAGTGGCTTACACTTGCATCACATCTCATAAGCTTGACAACACACTGTGTTCAATATTTTCACAAAGATAAAAGAAGTCATATTTTTGGTTAATTTAATAGTTAAAACAAATTTACATTATTGCAATCAGTTGATAAAACATTGTCCTTTACAATTATAAAAGCGTTTTACAAAAATCTACTACTCTGCTTGCATGTCAGCAGACTGGGGTAGATCCTGCTGAAATCCTATTTTTTGAATGAATAGAGAATGGTTTTGAACCGGGAAAAAAATCGTTTTTGAATCGAGAATCGCGTTGAATTGAAAAAAAATCTATTTTGAATCGAATCGTGACCCCAAGAATCGATATTGAATCGAATCGTGGGACACCCAAAGATTCACAGCCCTACTAAAGGGGATTATTTCATGTCTAAAGGGCTCTCATGGTAAATATGTATTTAGAAGGTTGTAAGCTGTTTTTTTATGCTCTAGTTATGAAATTAGTCCATTTATAATTATTAAATCATACTTTGCGGGAACCACTTAACAACAGTAAACAAGGGTTTACTGTATTAGGTATCGTACTAATTAAGTTATCTGCTTGGAAAAATTAGTGTGAGTATATAACAGATATCTAATTATAAGTGTTATTTGTATTATGAGAAGCAGTAGGCCTTTCCTATACCGCAATCAGTTAGCTTTAAAGTTCTATGGTTATCATCGCAAATAGGTAAAGACACTTGCAAAGTTAATCCTGAGTTGCTGACATCACACGTGATGACTGTTTGAAGTTTGGTTTGACTGTGGGGGCAAGACGACTAAAGAGACACTTTTTATGGTATTTTTCCAAAAACCAGAGGGCATACTGTATCTAGGAAAATGGTAAAACATGTGTAACATGTATATTAAAATGTGTTTATTATATTTAAATTGGTGGTACTGATGAAAATAGACGTGCTAATAGGAGACTGTGCACCATATCTAAATAGACAATTATTACGAAATAAATGCTGGTAATGCCTGATACAAGCAGCTTTAATGAAGTTCTATTTTATGGAGACTTTTTCCCTTTTGGGCTTAAAGAATCTAATCTGAGCCTTTTGTCAGCATGGTCCGAGTCTCTAATCACCCTTAACCTTGCTCCAGAGGCGTAACCCCCTCTTTTTCTTCGCCCCCCAACAATCTAAACATGATTTTAAACACAATAACCAGACTTGTACCATCATTGCTGCACCTTCTAGCACACTCACCACAACTAATGGGATCTAATCTATACAATAAGGGACATTAATATATATGCAAATGAGCCGAGGCAGAGGAGATAGACTCAGTTGGCACACATACACGAATCACGTGTTACTTAGTTGTTAATTACTGTTAACGTCCCCAAAATGCAAATATGTGCTTGCACAAATAGATGTATCTTTAAGTCGTAATGTTCTGGGATGGAAAAAACCCACCCCAACCTGCTTCTTGCCTTCTGCCCATGAAGGTCCTGCAGCGTGTGGGGGGGTTGAGGTTTGCAGGTCGGGCTGTTCAAAGCCACTCTGTGCATTGTTGGCTTGTAGGGGATTAGGTCTCTCCAGGCTGCAGAATTTGCTTTCTAATTAAAAGGGATAAGATGTAGAAAAATGGTGAGGGGCATGACTACTGTAGAAAGAAGGGAGGCGGGGGGTGCACAGAAAGAAGAAATGCTCAAAAGAGGGGATAGAAGTTTGCAGAGTCACCACTGGTGTTTGATCACAAGACTACAAAAGTTACCAAGCTCTTGTTCTGCTCCCTCCGCACTCTAACCCACCCACCCCCATCTCATTAACTCACCCCCGAGTGGCACTCACACTTGGGAGCTCAGAAAGCACCGAGTATTGGATTTTTTTTTTTGGGGGGGGGGGGGGTTGTTGCTATAGCTGGTAGGCTTTAGCAACATATAGTGTAATTTAAAACATCACACAGGCAATACGTTAAGTAGACATCAATGTTTTACTCTCTATTTAAACTTTTAGATTTTTAGTGACAATTAAACATATTCCTGTATTGTTCTAAGCATCAAGTTCTTATCACATGCAAAAAATGTTTTTATATTTAACCTCAACTATTTTTGTGAAAAGAATATTGCAACTAAAATGAATGAAACATGTAAAAAGAGTACAAAATCAATATAATTTCCTTAAATATGTTAATTTTTTGAAAGAGTTAAATCATTTGGAGTACAAGTGGCATTAGATGTAGTTTTTTTTTAACATTAACATCCTGAGACTTGTATGTTTATGTTTAACCGGGACTATTTTCGTGGAAGAAAATACTCCAAATAAAATAAAATAAAAAATGCATATCTTTTAAATGTACAAAAACGATATAATTTTCCTGATTTTTTCTTGATTTGTTTTTATAATTTTTAAATCAGTCTTAGTTTAATTGGCATAAGGTGTATTTTTATTTGTTTGTTTTTTTATTTTTAACATTAACACCTCCTGAGACCCAGCAATGCATATGTGTCCACTGTAAGGGACAGGAGTTTCACAGCCTTACTTCGAATACAAAATAATAAATAACAAAATATGAAATAATACATAAATGATTTCAATATTTTAGATTTCAAGATTAAAACCAGATGTGTTGTGAACAGGACATCCTGGGCTTTCTGGTGATATCAAATCTGTTGGGGTTAGTTTTGTGAAATAGTGTTGTACATTATGTCTTCTTAAATGGCTGCTTTTTATGTTTTGATTTATGCAGTGCTTGTGTTTTTCAAGGTAGAAATTAAGTGTTATTCATTTGCTCAGGGTGGTTCTGGTAACACAAAAATATTTTAAGAAAATAAACAACACATGTATTCAATGTCCACTGCTGTGGGCACAAGGACTTTACCTTTTCATAACATGATGAAGATGGTTAATGCAAAAAAATGTAAAAATCCAGAATACATGTGTGGAGCAAAAAAGTAAAATTGTTCATTAATTACCTACAGTAATTGCTTTATGACAATAGAAAGTAGTATTCAATATACAGTGCTGTTGTCCACTGCAAAGGACATTGCATACAAAGTTTAAACTAGTGTGGTATATTTTCTTCATCTGAAACAATTATTTTATGTAAAATTTGTCTTGGTCTCGTAGATTAAGAAATACAAATGTTGACATAAGTATCTCCTTTTACTAGAACTGACACATTGTAACATTACTAGTAGGAAAAAGTATAAAAAGTACTCTGAGCTGTTCTAAACTCATACAAAAACACACGAAAAAACATAGAAAATAAATTATATGCAATGAAATAACACAAAAACAATGTTGCATAACAAACATTATTTTTTATAAATTAAATAATTGGGAAAACTTCACAATTGTTATGTCCTTATATTATTCAATTAAGCTGGAAAAAGCACAGATATGTTCAAATTGGACTATGTTTCATTTACTGGAGCCTCAACAAGCTCTAAGTTAATGCAAAACAGCCTAGAGCACTGTTGAATAGAATACATTCAAATAAAATTGCAATAAAAATACAATATGCTTCATTTAGCTATGTTTTACACAAGTATATATATATATATATATATATATATATACCGGTGTGTATATATATATATATATATATATATATATATATATATATATATATATATATATATATATATATATATATATATATATATATATATATATATATATATATATATATATATATATATATATATATATATATATATATATGTATATGTATATGTATATATATATATATATATATATATATATATATATATATATATATATTTATGTATATATATATATATATATATATATATATATATATATTTGCCAGAATTGTAAATTACTTCTTATTTTAATTAAACTAGAAAAACTTCAACATTGTTGTCCTTTTACTAGAAATAATATTTGTGCACGGCAATTTAGTATTGACTTAGTTGTAAATGACACAAAAAGTTTTAGCCTGCACTATCTTCTTCTTAAAGGAGCACCACAGAGCCTCAAAAGCTCATGCAAAAACCCAAAGAATTGCTATTAAAAAATAATTAGAATCATATATGTATATATAAAGTTAAAGTACCAATGATTGTCACACACACACTAGGTGTGGCGAAATTATTCTCTGCATTTGACCCATCACCCTTGTTCACCCCCTGGGAGGTGAGGGGAGCAGTGGGGAGCAGTGGGGAGCAGTGGGAAGCAGCGGTGCCGCGCCCGGGAATTATTTTTGGTGATTTATCCCCCAATTCCAACCCTTGATGTAACGGGTCACATTTTTATAGTCTTTGGTATGACTCGGCCGGGGTTTGAACTCACAACCTACTGATCTCAGGGTGGACACTCTAACCACTAGGCCACTGAGTAGGTGTGTATAGGTGTGTTTATATATATATATATATATATATATATATATATATATATATATATATATATATATATATATATGCACATTATGGCATGATGTAAGGATGCTTTTTTCAAACTGCATGACGTATATATATATATATATATATACATATATATATATATATATATATATATATATATATGCACATTATTGCATGATGTAAAGATGTTTTTTTCAAACTGCATGACGTATATATATATATATATATATATATATATATATATATATATATATATATATATATATATATATATATATATATATATATATATATATATATATATCAGTGGTGTGCCGTCACTAGAGGCAGGGGAGGCACGGCCTCACCTGCCATCATGGAGAGAAAAAAAAAAGTAAAAAGAAAAAAATAATAATTAAATTGTTATATGTATCCAGTGATTATACTAAAGTTATTTTCCATTTAACTTCACCAGTTTTAGAATATTTTTATTTTTATTTTCACATTTGCCGTTCAAATACTGAGAAGAGACGGTGCGGTGATTAGCAGCCAGTTGAGGCACGTCACTGATTTGTGCCTCAACATGGATTGTGCGCAATGACTCGGCTAACTGCTGGCCTGCTGTGCAGTGAGACCGTATTGCTATATGAATTATATTATACATTTCCATAGTTTAGTTAGCTGAGGTATATAATGTACAGTGTATTTTGTCAACAACTGTATGTGTGTAACGTATTTTTAGTGCTGAGCATTTATAAAACTCTGCTGCGAAGACACACTGTGTGAGGCTCGTCTCATAACCCCGCCTCCTGGTGCCAAGCACCTCCGCCGCAGAATGCACCCCCGACGTGAGCGCCGCGGCCACACCAACCAAAGCCAACACCCAAACCCTCCACGTGCAAGACCGAATCCACACAAAAAAAAGTCACTTAACAAGAAGCCAAAAAGTGCAAAAACAACAATGCTCGCGCTGCAGGAGCCGCGAACGACCGCAGGGACACAACATTAGGTACACCTGCACTGCAGGTTCATATGTTTGTAAATCTGACTGTGATGATGCAGTCGTGCCTCACCAGACATTAACCTCACCGCACGCCACTGATATATATATATATATATATATATATATATATATATATATATATATATATATGCACATTATTGCATGATGTAAGGATGTTTTTTTCAAACTGCATGACGTTTTTGTACCAAATCTTACTAAATTGTTGCAAGCACTGAATTGTTGCTCCTACTGATAGCAAGCCAAAGTTTTTTGGTGACCAACAAGTTTGTCACACTTGTTTAAAGAGATTTAAGATAGCAAGCAGGGGTCCGCCCAAGCGCCCTGTGAGTCCCTCCCCCTCAGTTAGCATGCTGCTGTTTTGTTACCTTGTCCGCCAGCAGGGGGGTGCATTCCTCCCCAGGCTTCCTACAAACAAACTCCGACTTTCAGAGAACTGATTCTTTGCCCCTGAGCAGTAGGAGGTTAACGACATGCTGACGAGGGACCGATGAAGCGCAAGACCTCCGGGGATCAACCCCCTCACCAGACATGTACACATGAGGCGAGCCACAGCTCCTTAATTGGGATTGAATCCCTTTTACAGTTTACATGAAATAAGATTTCTTGAAATAACAGTCAGTTAAGCTTTAAAAACTAACGGATCTTGAAATCCGCAATTAAAACTTGTTAGCGATACACTCTAGTATTGTGAAGTTTTGGGTAATATTACAAACTTGTGGTGCTCAAAAGTAGTGTTTTTTCCTCAGAAGATCTATTGCCCCAAAACAAGTTCTGGTCTCACTTGAGAAATTACTATTCAGGGGATTGTGACTTGTTTTAAGTTTGTTGGGATATTTTGACTGAAAATTTAAAATATTACCCTGGTGAGATTGGGAAATTTTACAGTGATGTTGGGTATTTGGGATCTGCATAAATCCCGAAAATTGGAAATCAAATCGTGGAGGCATTGTGGAGGTATTTATAAAATAATCTTGCCTTCCTTCAAACTTTGGCGAAACATGCCCTTTGGAATATGCACAACCTGTAAAGTCACTGGTTGGGAAAAACTGCACCGGATTATCAATATATGGTATACATTTACCCAGAGTGCCTTGCTCGTGTCCGCCATTGTAGTCCGCACTGTAATCTATTAGCTCCTTCTTTTTCTCTATCATCTTGTTGTGGGGCAGACTGATCCGTACATGGACATGCATCCTCCACTGTTGCCATTTTTAATACAAAGGAGCGTATAGTTCTAACTTATATCTGTCAGTAGACTCCATATGAAAGCGTTAAAAACTACAACCAAGATGGCATGAAGTGGAGGCACGTGAATAAGACCCGCCCACAAAACGGTCAAAAAGCGTCTTAAAAACAGTCTGTGAAACATAATCTATGCAACATTTTGACCAAAGAACCACCATTACATGTTATGTAGACCACAAGAAAATTGTTTTAAATGGAGAAAAAAAATTATAACATAGATAGATAGTACTTTATTGATTCCTTCAGGAGAGTTCCCTCAGGAAAATTAAAATATGACTCCTTTAAAAGACCCATTGCATCCAGATGACTGAAATGTTACTAAAACCTTTTTTTAATCCCATCCATTTCCCAATATATCAATTAGTTTCTATGTTTTTTTCCAAATGTTCAAGCACTATTTAATTCAACTCAAGTTAAAATTCCAGCCGTAAAACAGTACAAGAAGACTCAAAATGTGGTACTTGTAGCTTACCTTCTTTTTCTCTGCTTTTTGAGCAGCCCTGCTGTGAGCGTAAAGCAGGCGTAAACTTTGGTGTTTACAATACAAATACCAATAAGCTCCATACTGTAGCCACGGTTGTGTCTGATCCAAGAAGGAACAGCAAAGTCCATCGCAACAAAAAGTGGCAAAAACCTGTACAACATGCAATGCACAGAATACTTTTCCACAGGTTTAGACTCACCTTCACATTCATTGTACATAAAATAGTACCTTTGAGTGCGCTCTACTTGCCAGTAGCTGGAGGATCCTCCAAGCCTCATCGCTCTGGCCGTCGTCAAGTCTTCCAGCACGGCCACTATGTGGAAATACCTCATCACATCCTGGGTGATTCCTCTCAGTCGGAACTGGGCTTTGATGTGCTGAAACCACGGGAGTCTAGGTTGTTCTGCCAAAATGTACTCAACTTGATCGTCGCGGCGAAGACGGCGCCAAAATTAGCCGTGTTGTTAGCATTGAATGGCGCAAGTCCCGTGGCGTTCCCGCTGTTGTTGTTCGACATCACTCAGGGTTAAGGGTCAACAATATGGAGATGTGTTATTGATGAGGCAGGAGTCCAAGATGAAGTTCATCAAGAGTTTTACTCACCACTTAACATGAAAAACAGAAACAGAAACAATAAGGGGGTGTGCAGCTCTCTATAGTACGGTGTCTATTGTGATTATCACCAAGGGCGGCGTTTGGGGGTGGCTAATAGGGCTCCCCAAATTGAAATGTTACTTTTGAGAACATCTACTTTACTGTAATACATATGAGAATACATTTAGGCTTAAATATACGTAATTTTAACAGATATACTTTATTTGAAATACATATTACAATTTTTCATGTAAATATGTAAGATTATAGTCAATGGCTAATTGTCTAATTGGGACGTAATGTTGAAATGAAAAATTATTAACAACATTAAAATGTAAAATTCCAAGGTTTAAGTACCGAAGGTGCTGTTGTAAGCCACACGTTTTCCTTGGCATTACACAAATCCATAAAGCAATTGACCAAATACATATTTCATATTTAACGCTAACTAAAGAGAACACCGTCTTAGAGTGAAGCCGAGAAAATGAAGATGGACGAACGTACATCTGTTTTTGTTATTAATCAGTTCCAAAGGGTCATTTGAAAAACAAAACAAAAAAGGTCCCAAAAATAAATGATTTAAATCCAATTAATCTGTTCCAGACACCCACAATTATTGACACACAACACATTTTAGAGAACAGGGCAGAATAATATTTTGGAGGTCCCCCTCATTGCAAACATTTTTCACATTCTTAACTTTTAATAATTTTTAAATCAAACTTAAATTCAATTTGATGCATGTTTTGAGCTAAACAAATCCTTAAGGGAAATAAATAGTTCAATAATTTATTAATGCTAAATAACACATTCAACACAATGAAAATATTAGGGGTGTGGGAAAAAATCGATTCGGATTCGAATCGCGATTATCACGTTGTGCGATTCAGAATCGATTCTAATTTTTTTTAAATGGATTTTTTGTAAAAATTGTATTTTTTTTTTTTTTTTAATTAATCAATCCAACAAAACAATACACAGCAATACCACAACAATGCAATCCAATTCCAAACCCAAACCCGACCCAGCAACACACAGAACTGCAATAAACAGAGCAATTGAGAGGAGACACAAACACGACACAGAACAAACCTAAAGTAATGAAACAAAAATGAATATTATCAACAACAGTATCATTATTAGTTACCATTTCAACATAGTCGTGATTAAAAATCCCTCATTGACATTATCATTAGACTTTTATAGAAAAAATAAAAAAATGAACAATAGTGTCACAGTGGCTTACACTTGCATCGCATCTCATAAGCTTGACAACACACTGTGTCCAATATTTTCACAAAGATAAAATAAGTCATATTTTTGGTTCATTTAATAGTTTAAACAAATTTACATTACTACAATCAGTTGATAAAACATTGTCCTTTACAATTATAAAAGCTTTTTACAAAAATCTACTACTCTGCTTGCATGTCAGCCGACTGGGGTAGATTCTGCTCAAATTATATGTATTGAATGAATAGAGAATCGTTTTGAATCGGGAAAAAATCGTTTTAGAATCAAGAATCGTGTTGAATTGAAAAAAAATCGTTTTTGAATCGAATCGTGACCCCAAGAATCGATATTGAATCGAATCGTGGGACACCCAGAGATTCACAGCCCTAGAAAATATAAAAATGCACATACATAAAATCACGAGCTGAGCACTGACGCTGTGCGCCACGGGAGACAATGTGAATGCCAGGAGAAATCTTCTAATGATGTCGAAGGAAAGGGCTAGGAATATGTTTGCAGTACAATTCAACGTGAAGCACGCTGTCATTCATTAATTGACATTTTACATCCACGTCCCTCAAGGGACGGACCACAGACGTCCCCAGATAGGCCCACAGACGACAGGGGTGGTGGGAGAGTGCTTGAAAAGCGGCCAAACTTTTCTTCAAATTAGCCATTATCACAAGAATCCTGTCAAGCCTCTCCGATTTGTTGGTGACGAACCCCAAGATGCAGAGATCGCAAGCTTGGTGCGGGAAAACATAATTTAATGTCCAAAATAAATGTAAAACACACACCATGAACCAGTAGACAGGAAACAGGATGTCAGGAAATCAGGAACTAGAAGACGAGGAACAAAAAGACAGCAAGCTACAAACAGCTACAGAATACAGCTTACCGCTACCTCATACAGCTACACTGACATCGACAAGTCTTAGCGACAATACTCCAGCACTGACTGGAGTGCAAAGCAGGTCTAAATAGCAGCTGGCTGATTGACACCAGGTGTGGCCAGGTGCCAATCAGCCACAGCTAAGGGGACACAGCACTCAGAAAGACAAACAGGAAACTGAACCAAAATAAGAGTGCTGACAGGAAATGAACACAGAGGAAAAACTAAAACTTAACCAAACTGTCAGGGACAAGCCTGACAAAATAAATATTACAAACTTTTTTTTTTAAATGGCTTATCGATAAGCCATTTGTTTTATTTATTTCTGGGTGGATCATGTTGACTATTGGTCCTCCTAATTGTCAATCATCCTGGTGATGTTATGTAAGGACATATATATATATATACATTTGATTCCAAATCTCAAAGTGCTACAGAATTACAACCATTGGCCTTGTTAGGCCTATTTTGGCGTTGTAATAAATAAATACCGACCACGCAGTCTGATAGTTTATATATCAATGATGAAATCTTAACATTGCAACACATGCCAATACGGCCGGGTTAACTTATAAAGTGACATTTTAAAATTCCCGGGAAATATCCGGCTAAAACATCGCGGTATGATGACGTATGCGCGTGACGAAGTCCGAGTAACGGAAGTTATGGTACCCCGTAGAATCCTATACAAAAAGCTCTGTTTTCATTTCATAATTCCACAGTATTCTGGACATCTTTTGCAATTTTTTTAATGAACAATGAAGGCTGCAAAGAAGACAGTTGTAGGTGGGATCAGTGTATTAGCAGCGGACTACAGCAACACAACCAGGAGGACTTTGTTGGAGCGCTAGCCGCGCTAGCCGCGCTAGCCGCGCTAGCCGCCGACTTCACCTTGACTTCCTACGTCTCCGGGCCGCCAAACGCATCGGGTGAAGTCCTTCGTCCTTCTGCCGATCGCTGGAACGCAGGTGAGCACGGGTGTTGATGAGCAAATGAGGGCTGGCTGGCGTAGGTGGAGAGCTAATGTTTTTAGCATAGCTCTGTGCAGTCCGGTTGCTAAGTTAGCTTCAATGGCGTCGTTAGCACAGCATTGTTAACCTTCGCCAGCCTGGAAAGCATTAACCGTGTATTTACATGTCCACGATTTAATAGTATTGTTGATTTTCTATCTATACTTCCAGTCAGGGGTTTATTTCTTTTGTTTCTATATGCAGTTAAAGCAAGATGCTATCACGTTAGCTCGTAGCTAAAGCATTTCGCCGATGTATTGTCGTGGAGATAAAAGGCACTGAATGTCCATTTCGCGTTCTCGACTCTCATTTTCAAGAGGATATAGTATCCGAGGTGGTTTAAAATACAAATCTGTGATCTACAATAGAAAAAGGAGAGTGTGGAATCCAATGAGCCGGCTTGTACCTAAGTTACGGTCAGAGCGAAAAAAGATACGTCCATCGCTGCCTCTCAAGTCATTCACTGTAACGTTCCTCATCTACGAATCTTTCATCCTCGCTCAAATTAATGGGGTAATCATCACTTTCTCGGTCCGAATCTCTCTCGCTCCATTGTAAACAACGGGGAATTGTGAGGAATACTAGCTCCTGTGACGTCACGCTACTTCCGGTACAGGCAAGGCTTTTTTTTTATCAGCGAGCAAAAGTTGCAAACTTTATAGTCGATTTTCTCTACTAAATCCTTTCAGCAAAAATATGGCAATATCGCGAAATGATCAAGTATGACCCATAGAATGGATCTGCTATTCCCGTTTAAATAAAAAAAAATCATTTCAGTAGGCCTTTAAAGTATCAATGATTGTCACACACACACTAGATGTGGTGAAATTTGTCCTCTGTATTTGTCCCATCCCCTTGGGGAGCAGTGGGGAGCAGTGGGCAGCAGCGGCGCCGCGCCCGGGAATCATTTTGGTGATTTAACCCCCAACTCCAACCCCTTGTTGCTGAGTGCCAAGCAGGGAGGTTATGGGTCCCATTTGTATAGTCTTTAGTATGTCTTTGGCCACTGAGATGTATGAAAGACTTAATATATATATATATATATATATATATATATATATATATATATATATATATATATATATATATATATATATATATATATATATATATATATATAGTCATTTTTCTCCTGCGTGGATTTCCGTCTTCCTTTACAATGAGTGAAGCTGAACGAAACCTTGTGTCTGCAATTGTAAATAATTTAGTTTTTATGTTTTGTGTTTCTTGTAGAATCTATTTAAAGTAATATACATTAGCCTATTGTTAAAATAATGAAAAAAACATCCTTAAATATATTTGTTTTATTGTATTTTTACATTAATAGCTGTTGTATTATTATAGGATGGCTTGTTAAACATTTTATAGGATTTTCAGAGGGAGAAAAAACCAAGACATTTAATATAAAATGTAAAATGAATAAATACATAAAAAGAAAGAGAAAAAAAATGGTTAAAAGCCATCGTCCTGGGGAGCATTTCATTTCGTCCCATGCATTTTTTTTTACCGTCCCCGGGACAACAGGACTGCATTATTCTCAAGCCCTAGAAGTTACATTTTATTGTTTGCATTATTTGTTTCAGCATTGCACTTTGAAGATGGCCCCTCAACTCTTTGACAGCTTTGGCTCTTTTTCAGATCAGCAGACGGACTCTAAGTCTTTCTTATTTACAGTATATATAAACGTTTCTCATTTCTATTCAGACTTCCATATATATTTAATTTCCTTAACGGCTTGCCATAATATATATATACAAATATATTATATACAAGCCAAATTATCCCGATCCAGATATTACTTTAATTCAAGTAATTAAGTAATATTTCCAGGGCTTGAATTTACAACCATTTTAGTCACATATATGCCCAAAATGTAATCTGTGCAACTTCAAAATATTTGGGAACAAACAATTATTGTATTGTGAGCGAAAGTTGTGGCATTAGCTTCTATGTTGTGAATTAATAACATAGAGGCTAATGCCATGGCTTTCATTGTGTTTCAGTGTATCTTGAAGGATCATGCAAGTAATTATTTCTTGTTGATGCTGTAAACAAAATGTCACTGTGCAAACCCATGTTTGTTGTTGTACTGAACACAGATTGAAAATAAACTGACTGAAATACAAACCCCGCTTCCATATGAGTTGGGAAATTGTGTTAGATGTAAATATAAACGGAATACAATGATTTGCAAATCCTTTTCAACCCATATTCAATTGAATGCACTACAAAGACAAGATATTTGATGTTCAAACTCATAAACTTTATTTTTTTTTTGCAAATAATAATTACCTTAGAATTTCATGGCTGCAACACGTGCCAAAGTAGTTGGGAAAGGGCATGTTCACCACTGTGTTACATGGCCTTTCCTTTTAACAACACTCAGTAAACGTTTGGGAACTGAGGAGACACATTTTTTAAGCTTCTCAGGTGGAATTATTTCCCATTCTTGCTTGATGTACAGCTTAAGTTGTTCAACAGTCCGGGGGTCTCCGTCGTGGTATTTTAGGCTTCATAATGCGCCACACATTTTGGCTTGAAAGGGCATGTTCACCACTGTGTTACATCACCTTTTCTTTTAACAACACTCAATAAACGATTGGGAACTGAGGAAACTAATTGTTGAAGCTTTGAAAGTGGAATTCTTTCCCATTCTTGTTTTATGTAGAGCTTCAGTCGTTCAACAGTCCGGGGTCTCCGCTGTCGTATTTTACGCTTCATAATGCGGCACACATTTTCAATGGGAGACAGGTCTGGACTGCAGGCGGGCCAGGAAAGTACCCGCACTCTTTTTTTACGAAGCCACACTGTTGTAGCACATATTGAATGTGGCTTGGCATTGTCTTGCTGAAATAAGCAGGGGCGTCCATGAAAAAGACGGCGCTTAGATGGCAGCATATGTTGTTCCAAAACCTGTATGTACCTTTCAGCATTAATGGCGCCTTTTACAGATGTGTCAGTTACCCATGCCTTGGGCACTAATGCACCCCCATACCATCACAGATGTTGGCTTTTGAACTTTGCGTCGATAACAGTCTGGATGATTCGCTTCCCCTTTGGTCCGGATGACACGATGTCAAATATTTCCAAAAACAATTTGAAATGTGGACTCGTCAGACCACAGAACACTTTTCCACTTTGCATGAGTCCATCTTAGAAGATCTCGGGCCCAGAGAAGCCGGCGGCGTTTCTGGATGTTGTTGATAAATGGCTTTCACTTTGCATAGTAGAGCTTTAACTTGCACTTACAGATGTAGCGACAAACTGTATTTAGTGACAGTGGTTTTTTCCGAAGTGTTCCTGAGCCCATGTGGTGATATCCTTTAGAGATTGATGTCGGTTTTTGATACAGTGCCGTCTGAGGGATCGAAGGTCACGGTCATTCAATGTTGGTTTCCGGCCATGCCGCTTACGTGCAGTGATTTCTCCAGATTCTCTGAACCTTTTGATGATATTATGGACCGTAGATGTTGAAATCCCTAAATTTCTTGCAATTGCACTTTGAGAAACGTTGTTCTTAAACTGTTTGACTATTTGCTCACGCAGTTGTGGACAAAGGGGTGTACCTTTCCCCATCCTTTCTTGTGAAAGACTGAGCATTTTTTGGGAAGCTGTTTTTATACCCAATCATGGCACCCACCTGTTCCCAATTTGCCTGTTCACCTGTGGGATGTTCCAAATAAGTGTTTGATGAGCATTCCTCAACTTTATCAGTATGAATTGCCACCTTTCCCAACTTCTTTGTCACATGTTGCTGGCATCAAATTGTAAAGTTAATGATTATTTGCAAAAAAAAAAAAGTTTTATCATTTTGAACATCAAATATGTTGTCTTTGTAGCATATTCAACTGAATATGGGTTGAAAAGGATTTGCAAATCATTGTATTCCATTTATATTTACATCTAACACAATTTCCCAATTCATATGCAAACGGGGTTTGTAATAATAATAACAATGAATAATTTCTAAGTCTTTGTTAGCCGTTTGTGAAGTTTTGTGCTCGTGCGCTACGTTCGCTCGCATCCTGTGCATCTCCTGGGGGCTAAGCCCCCCCTGTCCTTAAAAGCTAGTGACGCCCCTGGCACTGCCTTTAGCGTCCTCTATCACCTGAAAAGGAGACTATTATATATGTCTCTGTTATCCATAGGTTTATCTATAACCCATAACACGGTGGCCAAATGGATATAATCACTCATGAACGGTCAGAGAAGCACAAGGCGGCGGCAATGCAGCACCGGTATTATGGTCCACCTTGCTAAATGGAGACCCGAGGGTGTAACATGCCGAGACAAAGATGGCTATGCTGATAGCTGCAAGAAACATCCGAGAAGGATATGTTCCCGGATTCAGAGATGTCTCGCCAGTACTCAAATGGCAGAACAAAGGCTACTCAAATAGTGAAAGGTAAGTGTTTTTCACCGGGGCCCCACTCTGGAGCCAGGCCCGGAGGTGGGGCACGATGGCAAGCGCCTGGTGCCCGAAGAGGCAACGTGGGTCCCCCCTCCAATGGGCTCACCACCCATAGCAGGGGCCATAGAGGTCGGGTGCAATGTGAGCTGGGCAGCAGCCGAAGGCAGGGCACTTGGCGGTCCGATCCTCAGCGACATAAGCTAGCTCTTGGGACGTGGAACGACACTTCGCTGGGGGGGAAGGAGCCTGAGCTAGTGCGCGAGGTGGAGAAGTTCCGGCTAGATATAGTCGGACTCACGTGTTCCAAATAAGTGTTTGATGAGCATTCCTCAACTTTATTAGTATGTATTGCCACCTTTCCCAACTTCTTTGTCACGTGTTGCTGGCATCAAATTGTAAAGTTAAGGATTATTTTCCAAAAAAAATTTGAGCAAGGGCTCTGGAACCAGTTCTCTCGAGAGGGGCTGGACTCTCTTCCACTCTGGCGTTGCCAACAGTGAGAGGCGACGAGCTGGGGTGGAAATTCTAGTTTCCCCCCGGCTCAAAGCCTGCACGTTTGAGTTCAACCCAGTGGACGAGAGGATAGCTTCCCTCCGCCTTCGGGTGGGGAGACGGGTACTGACTGTTGTTTGGGCCTATGCGCCAAACGGCAGCTCAGAGTACCCACCCTTTTTGGATTCACTCGAGGGAGTACTGGAGAGTGCTCCCCCGGGTGATTCCCTCGTTCTACGACAGTGAAACCTGGAGAGGCGTGATTGGGAAGAACGGCCGCCCGGATCTGAACCCGAGTGGTGTTTTGTTATTGGACTTTTGTGCTCGTCACAGATTGTCCATAACAAACACCATGTTCAAACATAAGGGTGTCCATATGTGCACTTGGCACCAGGACACCTTAGGCCGCAGTTCCATGATCGACTTTATAGTTGTGTCATCGGATTTGCGGTCTCATGTTTTGGACACTCGGGTGATGAGAGGGGCGCAGCTTTCTACCGATCACTACCTGGTGGTGAGTTGGCTACGATGGTGGGGGAGGCTGCCGGACAGACCTGGCAGGCCCAAACGCATTGTGATGGTCTGCTGGGAATGCCTAGCAGAGTCTCCTGTCAGAGAGAGTTTCAATTCCCGCCTCCGGAAGAACTTTGAACATGTCACGAGGGAGGTGCTGGACATTGAGTCCAAGTGGACGATGTTCCGTACCTCTATTGTCGAGGCGGCCGATTGGAGCTGTGGCCCAAAAGGTGGTTGGTGCCTGTCGTGGCGGTAATCCTAGATCCTGCTGGTGGTGAGGGATGCCGTCAAGCTGATAAAAGAGTCCTATCGGTTTTCTTTTGGCTCATAGGACTCCGGAGGCAGCAGACAGGTACCAACAGGCCAAGCGGTGTGCGGCTTCAGCGGTTGCGGAGGCAAAAACTCGGACATGGGAGGAGTTCGGGGAAGCCAAAGAAAACGACTTCCAGACGGCTTCGAAGCGATTCTGGACCACTATCCGCCGCCTCAGGAAGGGGAAGCAGTGAAATGTCAACACCGTGTATGGTTGGGATGGTGTTCTGCTGACCTCGACTGCGGATGTTGTGGATCGGTGGAGGGAATACTTCGAAGACCTCCTCAATCCTACCAACACGTCTTCCTGTGAGGAAGCAGTGTCTAGGGAATCTGTGCTGGTCTCTCCTATTTCTGGGGCTGAGGTTGCCAAGGTAGTTAAAAAGCTCCTCGGTGGCAAGGCCCTGGGGTGGATGAGATCCGCCCGGAGTTCCTTAAGGCTCTGGATGCTGTGGGGCTGTCTTGGTTGACAAGACTCTGCAACATCGCGTGGACATCGGGGGCGGTACCTCTGGATTAGCAGACCGGGGTGGTGGTTCCTCTCTTTAAGAAGGGGGGACCGGAGGGTGTGTTCCAACTATCGTGGGATCACACTTCTCAGCCTTCCCAGTAAGGTCTATTCAGGTGTACTGGAGAGGAGGCTATGCCGGATAGTCGAACCTCGGATTCAGGAGGAACAGCTTGGTTTTCGTCCTGGTCGTGGAACTGTGGACCAGCTCTATACTCTCGGCAGGGTCCTTGAGGGTGCATGGGAGTTTGCCCAACCAGTCTACATGTGCTTTGTGGACTTCAAGAAGGCATTGGACTGTGTACCCCGAGAAGTCCTGTGGGGAGTCCTCAGAGAGTATGGGGTAACAGACTGTCTGATTGTGGCGGTCCGCTCCCTGTATGATCAGTGTCAGAGCTTGGTCCACATTGCCTGCAGTAAGTCGGACACGTTTCCAGTGAGGGTTGGACTCCGCCAAGGCTGCCCTTCGTCACCGATTCTGTTCATAACTTTTATAGACAGAATTTCTAGGCACAGTCAGAGCGTTGAGGGTATCTGGTTTGGTGGCTGCAGGATTAGGTCTCTGTTTTTTGCAGATGATGTGGTCCTGATGGCTTTATCTGGCCAGGATTTCAGCTCTCACTGGATCGGTTCGCAGCCGAGTGTGAAGCAATTGCGATGGGGATCAGCACCTCCAAGTCCGAGTCCATGGTTCTCGCCCGGAAAAGGGTGGAGTGCCATCTCCGGGTTGGGGAGGAGATTGTTATGTAGAACTGGGGAAGGAGACGGCACGACAACAGGATATCAAGCTCAATAGGTTTTATTGCGTGCTTGATGAGTGAATGGAGTGTGTATGCTACTATAAGTGTTTGCATGAGAAAACTATGTGAGTGAATTTAACCATATAAATACCGTAAGGGGTGTTGAGGTGCGTGTGGAATGAGAAGTATCCAAGTCCAAAGGGAATGATCCAAAAGGGGTGTCCAAGGTCCAAGCGAGGTCGTAGCAGGAGGGCGAAATCCAGAAGTCCAAAGCAGGGTCAAGGATCGGGGAGAGCAAGCAGAGTCCAGGAGGGAAATGGCGGCGGAGGGATACAGCGAGGCTGGGACACGAGTACTGTGGGAAGGAACGAAAAACAACACTGGGATCAGGAAATGAGGCACAAGGAAAAAGGCAAAAGAGCGAGAGCTGGAGGGAAGTCAGATACGTGAGGCTTACTGCGAGCAGAGCGACGTTCCGACGACGAGGAGTCAGCGCCGGGACTCTTTATACTGTCGTCCCTCATCAAGGCCAGGTGCGCTGCTAGCAGAGTGTCCCCAGCTGCGGCGGAGTGTGGGCGCGGTCTGCGTGATGAGCGCGGGGGGGTGTCTGGTGCTCACAGTGGAGCCTCTGAGCGCTCCAGTGGCAGAGGGAAGCAAGGAGCGCGCGTGTGCCGTAACAGTGCCCCCCCCCCCCCCCCCCTTAGGCGAGGCCCCCGACGAGCGCCGAAGGGCTCCAGGGTTGGCCTGATAGAATTCCTTCAGAAGGTCGGGGTCAGCAAGGTAGGAAGCAGGGACCCAAGACCTATCCTTTGGTCCATAACCCTCCCAATCTACCAAATAAACTAACCCCCTCCCCTGCCTACGGACCCCGAGGATTTCCTTGACTGTCCAAACAGGATCACCATTGTCCAAAATTGTAGGAGGGGGAGGGATGGGGTCAGGAGAGGAGAGTGGAGAACTAGAAACAGGCTTTATCTGGGAAACATGGACTACTGGGTGACATTTAACTGAAGGTGGCAAAGCTAATCTGACTGCAACAGGGTTGATGATAGCTTCAATAGTGAAGGGTCCTACAAAGCGGGGTGCGAGTTTACGTGATGGTACCTGAAGATGAAGGTCCTTGGTACGTAGTAGTACTTGTTGGCCTGGAGAGTAAACGGGGGCTGGAATGCGTCTCCGGTTGGCACTGTTGCACATTCTTTCGGAAGATCTAAGCAGAGAAGCACGGGCTGCTTTCCAGACCTGGTGACACTTCTTGATATGTTTGCGAGAGGAAGATACAGACGCTTCAATCTCCTGTTGGGGAAACATAGGGGGCTGGTAACCAAGGGAACACTCAAATGGCGATAACCCAGTAGCTGAACTCTTCATGGAGTTATATGCAAATTCGACCCATGGCAGGAACTTGCTCCATGAGGATGGTTGGCGAGTGGAAATGCAGCGCAACATCGTCTCCACACTCTGGTTAGCCCTCTCTGCCTGACCTTTACTCTGCGGATGATAACCAGAAGTGAGGCTGACCGTGGCCCCAATTCCCTTGCAGAAGGCCTGCCACACCCTGGATGTGAACTTGGGGCCACGGTCCGAGACAATATCCACCGGGATGCCATGTTGTTTAACAATGTGGGTGGTAAGAAGGTCAGCAGTCTCAGATGAAGATGGAAGTTTGGGAAGGGGAACAAAATGTGCAGCTTTGGAAAATCGGTCAATAAAGGTGAGTATGGCGGTATTACCTTGGGACGGAGGAAAACCAGTGATGAAATCCATAGAAATGTGAGACCATGGGCGACTGGGGACGGGGAGAGGACGCAGCAGTCCTGCCGGCGGTCTGTGGGATGGTTTATTTCTAGCACAAGTACTGCATGCGGCGATAAACTCACGGGTATCCTTAGCCATGGATGGCCACCAGAACCGCCGGCGGATAAAGGAAAGAGTGCGTTGGAATCCCGAATGACAGGAAAAGACACTGGAATGCCCCCACTCCAAAACTTGAGGACGTAGTTCGCGATGGACGAATAGTCTGTTGGGAGGTCCGCCTCCTGGTCCTGGTCTCTCACTCAATGAATCTTGGACAAGACCCTCCACTTTCCAAGTGACCATGCCGATAATCCTGGAGGGAGGAAGAATGGTTTC
Organism: Entelurus aequoreus; assembly: GCF_033978785.1. NCBI lineage: Eukaryota > Metazoa > Chordata > Actinopteri > Syngnathiformes > Syngnathidae > Entelurus > Entelurus aequoreus. The sequence continues at coordinate 51,598,485 of NC_084733.1, forward strand.
TTCTGGAGTACTCTCAGTGGTTTCTTCCGAGAACTGGCGAGAGAGTGCATCAGCTTTGGTGTTACAGGATCCTGGTCTGAAAGAGAGAACATAATTGAAGCGACCAAAAAAATTGAGACCAACGGGCCTGCCGATCATTTAATCTTTTGGCTGATCGGACATGAAGAAGGTTTCTGTGGTCAGTGAGAACTTGGAATTGATGTTTAGCCCCTTCCAACCAATGTCTCCACTCCTTTAATGCCTCGTAGACAGCAAGTAACTCCCGGTTACCAGCATCATAATTACGCTCAGCAGAGGATAAACGTCTAGAAAAAAATGCACAAGGATGGATCTTGCTGTCAAGTTTGGAGCGTTGCGAAAGAACTGCCCCAACTCCGGAATCAGATGCATCAACTTCAACAATGAAGGGGCAGTCTTGATCCGGATACACCAGGATGGGTGCAGAGACGAAGCTCCTCTTCAGGCACCAGAATGCCATACCTGCTTCACGGTTCCACTGAAAAGGTCTGTTGGTTGATGTAAGTGCATGAAGGGGTGCGGCCAACTTACTGAAATCCTTGATAAATCTTCTGTAAAATCCAGCAAATCCCAGAAAACGACGTAATTCGGTACGAGAAGAGGGTTGAGGCCATTCCACCACCGCCGTAACTTTCTTTGGATCAGCCTTGATGTGTCCCTTTTCAATGACAAAGCCGAGAAAATCAACTGACGAGGAATGAAACTCACATTTTTCAGCCTTGACAAATAGGCGGTTCTCCAGTAATCGTTGAAGGACGAGACGGACGTGGTGCTGGTGTTCCTGAGGGTCTTTGGAAAAAATTTGTATGTCATCCAGGTAGACTACAACAAATCGATCAATCATATCCCTAAGAATGTCATTAACAAGGGCCTGAAAAACAGCAGGAGCATTGGTCAGTCCAAAAGGCATAACCCTATATTCAAAATGACCCAGGTGAGTATTAAATGCTGTCTTCCACTCATCTCCCTCCCTGATGCGGACCAGATGATACGCATTGCGAAGATCTAACTTGGAGAAGATGGTGGCAGGGGTGAGAGGTTCAAATGATGAATTAAGCAGAGGTAGAGGATACTTGTTCTTGATGGTGATACCGTTAAGTTGACGGTAGTCGATGCAAGGACGAAGTGACCCATCCTTCTTACTCACAAAGAAAAATCCAGCGGCGACAGGTGATTTGGATGGTCTGATGATTCCAGAAGCAAGAGACTCAGAGATGTAATCCTTCATAGCTTGTTTTTCAGGGAGGGACAAATTATACAATCGACTGCTAGGGAGGGCTGCATTAGGGATGAGGTCGATAGTGCAGTCGTAAGGTCTGTGAGGTGGCAGAGTCAAGGCTTGTTCCTTACTGAAAACGGCGGCTAAGTCGTGGTAAACTTTAGGGACTCTGGAGAGGTCCACCGGTGGTGACGCTGGCCTTGGGCTTTCGGAATGAACTACTGCAGATTTGAGACAATGAGCATGGCAGTGATTACTCCAAGCCAGAATTTTGCCAGTAGACCAGGAGATGTGGGGATCATGTTGAACAAGCCAGGATCGGCCTAGGACGAGGGGGGCTACTGGAGCGTCCAAAACCCAAAAGCTGATGGTCTCTGTGTGGTTGCCAGAAAGAGTAAGGGACAATGGTTTAGTACGATATTTGATAGGACCCAAAGGGTGACCATCTAGAGCCTGGGCAGAGACAAAAACTTCTAAAGGTACTAATGGAATAAACTTCTCTTTGGCGTACCTTAGGTCCATGAAACTTTCATCGGCTCCGGAGTCCAGGTAAGCGTCCATAAATAACGTCCTAGCTTCCCAGGTCAAGCTAGCGGGGAACAAAATACTGGGGTTCCTCCTAGAGGGAGTCGTGGGGATTGTAGTTTGGCTCACCAGGATCCCCTTGACTGGTGAGCCCGATCTTTTGGCCGAAGAGTGCAGTCACGTATCATATGATCTGCCCGACCACAATAAAGACAGAGTCGGAGTTGGAACCTCCGTTCTCGTTCCTCAAAGGATAGTTGAGACCTGCCAATCTGCATGGGTTCTTGAGGTGCGGTCAGAATCGGTCTTATGGTGACAGGATATCGGGTTAAGGGACGGTTAGTAGACCCAGAGACTCTAGCAGAAGCAGTGTTGCCCAAACTGATCTCCCTCTCCGCCTCGCGTTCCAAAAGTCTTTGGTCAAAAAGAAGGGCTAATTCAATGAGGTCTTGACAATTAGCAGGTCTGTCTCGCAACAAACCGTCCTTAATAGACTCATTGAGTCCTCGCCGATAAGCGCTTTGCAGTGCTTTGTCGTCCCATCCACTCTCTGCCGCCAGGGTTCTAAACTCCAAGGTATAAGATGCCACTGATCGGGGACCCTGTCGCATGGAATGTAGTTTAGAAGCGGCGTCTCCGCCATTAGCAGGATGGTCAAATACAGCCAAAAATTCTTTGCGAAAAGCCGCAAAATTGGTGTTTATTCCAGAATCTTTACTGAGAGTAGAAGTGGCCCATTTCAGCGCTGGCCCGGATAGTAGGGAAAATATAAAGGCAATCTTAGCACCGTCATTAGCATAACGTGAAGGTTGGTGTAGAAAAATTAACTCACATTGAACCAAGAAGCCACGACAGTCCTCAAAATTTCCCTCAAAATTTTTAGGGCTAGCTATCTTAGGTTCCCGGAGGGGTGTAGCTCCCCCGGTGGCGAGTGTGTTGGTTGGGCTAATGACAGGTGTGGGGGGTGTCACCTGACCAGTGCTGAGATTTTCGATTTTGGACAACAGGCTGGCGAAAGCAACGTCCAATTTGTCCTCCAGGGTGGAAAAACGGATCTGGTGTTTTAGGATGGCAGACTGGAGAGAGGACAAGTCTGCACTGGGGGAAGTCCTAGCCAGAGGTCCATGCGAAGACTTAGGAGTGCCGTCTGGTTCCATTGTGGTCGGAACGTACTGTTATGTAGAACTGGTGAAGGAGACGGCACGACAACCGGATATCAAGCTCAATAGGTTTTATTGCGTGCTTGATGAGTGAATGGAGTGTGTATGCTACTATAAGTGTTTGCATGAGAAAACTATGTGAGTGAATTGAACCATATAAATACCGTAAGGGGTGTTGAGGTGCGTGTGGAATGAAAAGTATCCAAGTCCAAAGGGAATGATCCAAAAGGGGTGTCCAAGGTCCAAGCGAGGTCGTGGCAGGAGGGCGAAATCCAGAAGTCCAAAGCAGGGTCAAGGATCGGGGAGAGCAAGCAGAGTCCAGGAGGGAAATGGCGGCGGAGGGATACAGCGAGGCTGGGACACGAGTACTGTGGGAAGGAACGAAAAACAACACTGGGATCAGGAAATGAGGCACAAGGAAAAAGGCAAAAGAGCGAGAGCTGGAGGGAAGTCAGATACGTGAGGCTTACTGCGAGCAGAGCGACGTTCCGACGACGAGGAGTCAGCGCCGGGACTCTTTATACTGTCGTCGATCATCAAGGCCAGGTGCGCTGTTAGCAGAGTGTCCCCAGCTGTGGCGGAGTGTGGGCGCGGTCTGCGTGATGAGCGCGGGGGTGTGTCTGGTGCTCACAGTGGAGCCTCTGAGCGCTCCAGTGGCAGAGGGAAGCAAGGAGCGCGCGTGTGCCGTAACAGAGATCTTGCCCCAAGTGGAGGAGTTCAAGTACCTCTGAGTCTTGTTCACGAGTGAGGGAAGAGTGGATCGTGAGATCGACAGGCGGATCGGTGCAGCGTCTTCAGTAATGCGGACGCTGTATCGATCCGTTGTGGTGAAGAAGGAGCTGAGCCAGAAGACAAAGCTCTCAATTTACCGGTCGATCTACGTTCCCATCCTCACCTATGGTCATGAGCTTTGGGTTATGACCGAAAGTACAAGATCACGGGTACAAGCGGCCGGAATGAGCTTCCTCCGCCGGGTGGCGGGGCTCTCCCTTAGAGATAGGGTGAGAAGCTATGTCATCCGGGAGGAGCTCAAAGTAAAGCTGCTGCTTCTCCACATCGAGAGGAGCCACATGAGGTGGTTCGGGCATCTGGTCAGGATGCCACCCGAACGCCTCCGTAGGGAGGTGTTTCGGGCACGTCTGACCGGTAGGAGGCCACAGGGAAGACCCAGGACATGTTGGGAAGACTATCTCTCCAGGCTGGCCTGGGAACGCCTCGGGATCCCCCGGGAGGAGCTGGACGAAGTGGCTGGGGAGAGGGAAGTCTGGGCTTCCCTGCTTAGGCTGCTGCCCCCGCGACCCGACCTCGGATAAGCGGAGGAAGATGGATGGATGGATGGGTCATGTCCTTCATAATGATTGTGAACGATAGGAAAAATTCCAAAAAAGTGCAGTTCCCCTTTAACAGACGCAATCCACTTTGCACTCTTAAGGTTTGCACATGTTTTAGTACCTGAAAACTTGAGTAAATCAGGCCCTAAGAGAGTATGAAAACCGAGGCGCACACATTTGGTGAACATGGTCTATAATACCACTGTATTGTATGGTCTTTCCAATCATTGTGTTCCGCATCAATATTGCCATAACTCAGTCATGGTTAACTTCTTTTCCCACTTTAAATAACCACTTGAACGTGTGTACCACAGCACCATGACTACATTACCAGGCTGTCAACTCGCCCTCCTGAGGCAATCATCTCCTAATTGTGACAAGAGCACCGCCTCACCCAAACCCTTTCCTGTCCCATGAAGCCCACTTAGAGATGAGCAGGTAGAGGTTTGGGCAAAGAGGGTATAGTGAAATAATCTGCTGTGAAACCGGGAGGAGATTAAACAGCATCAAACCATAAATCGCCTGTCCTCCCTCTGCCACCTCGCTGCTGTCCTGAGGGGGAGTACAAGTACAACTGCTGCCATCTTGTCATCATAGCAGGACAAGCACATCCAAGCATGTCCTGTGTTTCCTCCCATCTTCTTCCAGACACTGCAATGGCCTCCATTGAAAGCCACTCGCCCCTCCCTCCTCCTCCTTCTTCTTTTTTTTGCCAGAGAAGTGCTCTCCGCTGGTGTCTTTTCTTTTTAAAGGGCAGAGATGAGTGCAGTCTTTCCATGCATCCAAATTAATTTGCGTCTGGGCAGCAACAGAAGCAGCACGGGGCTATTTGATGCGAGTGTAGGCCAATGACATGCACTGGCAGCCATGCCTTGATCTCTTGCTTTGGTTCCGTGTCACTTTCCACCTCGTCTTGCCGCCACACTCTTCCACACGGGTGGCACGCTAAACGCACTCGCTTTCGAACTGAGGCTTCAAGTCTCTCCCCCGGTGCTGCCCCCAGTCCCCATTAAGCTCTGCTCTTTGATGCACGCTGGAATTACCAAACCATTAAAACCAGCAAAAAGAAATATTGTCCTCACGCCAGTGAAGCAGCAGTTTGTCAAAATCCCCCAGCTTGTTTTTTTATTTTTTGTTTTTTTGATCAATAACGCAGGGGTTTGATAATGACAGACGCAGTAAGGACATCTACAAAACAACATTCCTTCAGCTTGATAAACGGATGTCAAAGTAAACTTCATGCAATTGAAGTGATGATCCAAAAAGGGAGCATGGTTAATGCCTAATTAGCATCCCTAAATAATAAAGCAACGCAGGCTAATAATTATTGCATGTCGCCATTCCACTGCTTGCGCTGACAATTAACCTTTAGTAAATCCTGTTATCAGCAAATATAACACATGGCGCGCACGCACCAACATTTTAAAAGCGCCACTCAAGGAAACGCAGGCCGTGTTTACAGTCGGGGAGCAGAACAAGAAAACAAACAGCAGATATCCCGCTTTGAGTAAACAGCGGCACGCCACTTCCTGTGTCTTCCCAGTGGCTTAGACTGGGCGGGGAGTCAACTTTAGGTGACTGCTGTGAATGTCGTGGAACTACTTATGTTTACGCAGGCTTAACGTTGCAGTGACAAGGTCCCTTGTATCGCGTCCACGCCTGATTTGTTTTAAACATGCAAAGGAAACTGCAGGATGCTTCTAAGTGCCTGTAAACAACGGTGGGAGGATGGAAAGCCCTGCAGAGTGTTGGCAAATACAGTGGATCCTCAAATGTGACGCCATTTTGGAATTTTATAAAAAAGTTCTGGAAACTGATCACAGTTTAGAGGTTGACGCAACGTTGTACAAAAGGTATTCCAGCGAATCTGTGCTATTTCCTTTGTAACTCTTTCAAAATAAACGTACATTTCTAGGGCCACCCCTCGCTGAATTAGGGCCATAATTTTGAGCCGCCACACTATAAGAAAAAATTCACACTTTTATTTATAGGATAGGATAGGATAGGTCTTTATTGTCATTGCACAAGTACAACGAAACGTATGTGAAATTATGTTTATGCTTTTTGAATCAAACTTAAATGTTTTTGTTTGTTTGTTTTGTCACTAAAACAAAGTCATGGGAAATACATTTGTCAGGAGCAAGATGCGTTGCTTATAGCGTTACTGCAAGATGCAGAGATGGCAGGCGGAATGCAGGTAAAAAGGACATTGAATGTGAATGAAAACTAGTGTAGCTAGGGAGTGCAGACAAAAGTCTACAGTTTACTTAGTAGAAAAATTGTGATCCATACACAGAGTACAGCTAAGTGTAGTGAAAAAAGTATTTAGCAGGTGCATATTCCGGTGCCAGTGCCAAAATGTATTTCGATACTTTTCAAAATAAAGGGGACCACAAAAAATGATTAATGGCTTTATTTTTACAGAAAATATTGTGATACATTAAACATATGTTTCTTATTGCAATCAAAGAAAAATGTTGTCTTAAATTAAGATAGTGAACATTCGAGACAATGCCTCCTTTATTAGTAAGCAAGCAAACAAAGGCTCCTAATTTGGCTGCTGACGTATGCAGTAACATATTGTGTCATTTCCCATTCTATGTTTTTGTCAAAATTATGAGGGACAAGCGGTAGAAAATGGATTATTAATCTACTTGTTCATTTACTGTAAACATTTGCTTACTTTATGTTGTGTCCTGATTGCCAATCAGGAACAGGTGTGGGACCCAGTGCTCAGTGGAAGACAAGGGAAGCACACAGGAACTGGAAACTACAAATAAGAGCAGTGGAATGGAAAAATCACCAAAACAGGAAAATAATAAACCTCTGTCCAATTTCCGTTTTTTGTTTAAAAAATAATACATTTGACAAAATTAAAGAATTTAACATATCTTCCTGAAACATAGCTTGCCAGGATTCAAACCCCAATACCTCTGGGGAAATGTGTTATTGACAGTGAATATAAAGTTCCCTGTCATTTAATAATTGAAGTTTCACCTACACTTCTCTGTGCAAAACGGGGGCCCCATATATATATATATATATATATATATATATATATATATATATATATATATATATATATATATATATATATAATATAAATGGATGGATGTATATACATATATATATATGTATTTTTTAATTTATATATATACATATACACACACAGGTATATACAGGTAAATATATATATATACACACACAGGTATATACAGGTAAATATATATATATATATATATATATATATATATATATATATATATATATATATATATATATATATATATATATATATATATATATATATATATATATATATATATATATATATGTATGTATATATATATATATATATATATATATATATATATATATATATATACATACATATGTATATATATATATATATATATATATATATATATATATATATATATATATATATATATATATATATATATATATATATATATATATATATATATATATATGTATGTATATATATATATATATATATATATATATATATATATATATATATATATATACATACATATGTATATATATATATATATATATATATATATATATATATATATATATATATATATATATATATATATATATATATATATATATATATATATATATATATATATATATATATATATATATATATATATATATATATATATATATATATATATACACACACACACACACACACACACACAAACAGGTATATAAACAGTATATACAGGTATAAGGACCAACACAAATAAGGAAAAAGAAAAATTAGTATTTCTTAATTATGAAAATTATTATATTTCATGGTGTACCCCGCCTTCCGCCCGATTGTAGCTGAGATAGGCTCCAGCGTCCCCCGCGACCCCGAAGGGAATAAGCGGTAGAAAATGGATGGATGGATTATATTTCATGGTGATGTCTAATTTCAGGAATTGGAGACCGGCAACAAATTCTATTTTCCATTGTTTAAATGATTATCTTAAATTGTATTCATTCAATAGGCATGCAGGACACTTTGCTAAAACAAAATATTATTTCACAGTTCATTTTATATTTCATGTACACATTTTATTTTCTGTGGGCACATATGGCACTAATTTGGCGGATCTGTCGACATAAGGTGGAGAAATGAGCCGATGACCATAGAACAGTAGAAACGTACAGGACATTATTTTTAGAGTCAAACATGAGTTGTTAGATTTTGCCAAAACGTTTTTTGACAACTAAAGGTGATGCCCACAAATTAACAGATTTGTCAAAGTCGTAACAAGGTTTCTGTAGGTGAACTATGGAGGGAGGAAGGAGGTTCCACTGCGAGGTTGGCAGTCGAATCAGACTGCTCTTAATCACGTAGTCGACTATTCTAAGACCTCCTAAGAATAAATATAGAAATGTAAAGAAATACGCTGCCGTCAAATCATCAACTTAAGGTTTAGTTGTAGATGTTGTTGTACAGCACACGTGTCTTGTCCTCATGATCATATGGTATCTACAATATCGTTCAGTATCAGAGTTGATGACAGCTTGACTCTAAAACAGGTGATTTTCCACAACTTCCTTTTGCAAAAAATAGTTTCTAAATTCAAACTGTCAAATCAAATCAAGACAAAATGAAGGTTAGGTGGACTGTGAATTCCCCCAAAATGTCCCTCCTTCATCCCAATTTGGCAGCACTTGGCTCGCTGCCCACTCACATTGCGTGTATGCCCATGCCACTGTTGCCATGGCGATGTGTGGACCTGTACAGGCCCCGAAGGCTGCATGGCCTGGTGGCGAGGTGGGGGTTATCATCACTAACAGACTACACCGGGCTCCCATCCAGAGACCTGGGTGCTAAAGGAGGTATAGCACACACACACACACACACCTCGACCCCCATGGGGAGGGTGCTGCTGCTGCTGCTGCTCTGAGGAGGACCCCAGCGAGGCAGGGCTCCGGCCTGTCCACCGGAGGCCGGCTGCCTGACTCTCGTAAGCTCGAGCCAGACGGGCTTGTCTGGGGTTAGGGTCGGGGGGGCTGAGCTGGACCGTGTCCCAGTGTGGTGACTGTTTGTCTAAGCAGGCTGCCACTCTTCCCTGGGCTCGTGCCCCTGCACTTGGATTTTAAAGGGCCTTCCCTCCCCATTGTCAAACCCCCTTCGCCAATACCTCCCACTCTTGCCCGGCCACCCCCCCCCAACCCCCAAACCCTGCCACGGACCCACTACCTCTCATTCTGTGCCATTCCCACCACTGCTGCCTCCCATTTGGGTTGAGAAAGGGGAGCGGGGGGGTTGTGCTGCTACACTGCACCCATCTGCCCTATGTCTCTGCATGCTGGGGTCCATGATGCTGTAGCATGGCTCTCTGGACCTCGCAAAAAAAACAAAAAACTTTGGCAAGTGCGCCGGGACCCCCGCCTTTGTGCGCTCCCTGTCCGCCACATGCACACATTGATGCACACCATCTGATTGAAAATGTACTTACACAGAAACTAGTGCATGTGATCATGCTCGTGTAATGGAGGCAGATGGTGCTTCATGTACACTTGAGTGATTTAAATTGAAACTAACCATGCACAATATTCCGTCCGTTCTGTCCGAGAGGGGCTGACTCGAATGGTGCCGCCGTGTCTGCGAGTGTGTGTCGCTTTGCAGAATGACACTGACAGGCCGAAATCTCTTCTTCTTGTCTGTGGAGGTCGCTGGTGGCTCCCTGCGAGGCACTTCTCTGGCAGGTCCGCCACTGGCATTCCTTCCCTCCTGGTCGCGTCATTCCCGCAGCCAACATCCCTGCCTGGGGAGAGTTGAAGGGGCTTTGAGATGGGTGGAGTTGGCCCTCCACCCCTCCTCCAAACTATACCCTAAGCTGGTCCGAGCTCTGTGCTTTTACAACTCAGACCCACAACAAATTCCAGCAGCCACTGATCAGTTCCCCCAGCAACCAGGAGAGAGGTGGAGAACAAGAAGAAGAAGAGAGGAGGATTATAGGTGGTCTGCTTTGTCTGCTAGGAAACACACAAGTGTAAATATAACAATATTTTGACAAAGTCACCACTTTTGTGCACAGAAACCTTCCTTTTTTGCATTAAAATATGTATGTCTTCTTTCTTCCCCTACACGTCCCACACGCCATCAGACTGTACAACTCCTCTCAAAGGAGGGTTGGGGGGCGGGGGGGTGTACTAGGATGACAGGGGACGCAAAGCAATAATAATACTGAAATAAACTGCAACAACAAAACAGTGTAATTAACAGTGCAATACACGGCAATAACAGCGCAATACATTTTAAAGGTGCAATATACGCATCACATATTTCATATAATCGACAGTATTCCCATTTTTCTTCATTTTTGTTTTTTTTCATAACATGGTCACTACTGCCTAGTTTCTCTGGTTATATTCTTATTTTTACTGTTATATTTTTATTCTTATTGTTACTTTTTATTTGTATTCTTATTGTTATAGTTTCTATTTAATTTCCATTTATACCTCCATTTTTTACTTTTTAAATTAGTTTAAATGATATCTCAATTCTGTACACTGCTGCTGAAATTTTTATTTTCCTGAGGGAACTCTCCTGAAGGAATCAATAAAGTACTATCTATCTATCTATCTATCTATCTATGGTAACAAAGAAAGGTGGTACCTCGATTTTCATAGGATTTTGAACCAAAATTTCCGTCAAAATTCTGCCCCTAATTGGTTATTGTACGGCCAAACAATGGATTTAAAGAAATAATTTGTACGTTTCACCACATATGCATGCAGAATCAAGTGCCCAAACAAACAATACAGGCCCATCGGTGACTCGGTCTCTGTGCTTTTATTGTTTCAAGTGAGTACAATTGCAAAATAGGCCACCGTGGGGCCAAAGAAAGTTGTGAGTACCAGTACTTTGATAAAGAAGGTGACAAATATCCATGAGGCTCTACCCTCCTTCCTCGTTGCTCATCGCCTACAAGTGTCTTCAAATAAAGGTAATAGTGAAGATTTCAGTCATCATATCTATCAATTATATTTAATCTAGCATTTTTTTCTGCATGTGAAACTGTAATTATTTTTTATGTGCATTATTTTTGGGGTGTCTGGAGTGTATTGGTGGGTCAGGATATACTAAAATATCAATGTCTCATCAAACTCGAGCAGTGATACCGTGTCCCTCCATGTGTGTATCACTTTAAGGAATAAACATGTGACCAACACAGCTGCCGTGTCGTGCCAAACTGTGATTGTCAAGAAGCATTTCTGTAGACTCACGAGTGACAGCTCAGACTAAATGAGGAGTGGTTTGTCGAAAGATTCCCAAAATCTGCGATCATTTTGATCTTTGAGTGCTAAATGTTTTTCCTGTTTGGCTCATTGACCAGCGTTGAGTGTTTCATATTCCTTTCTGCACAGCTCTTCATTTAAGAAAACTATTATTTGCTTAATTTGCAGAATTTTTGATTGTGGGAATTAATTCATTACTATGTATTTACACAAGAATACCTATTATTTTATCGTAGGTATATTTTCAGTTCCCAATTTGATTGCATGCAAATGATCTGTACCTTTTTTGTTGGGACTCTGACTTTTTTCTGAACATTGTACTTTCATGACTATTGTGTAATCTACATTAGCATACCTACTGTAAGTAATTCATGTGGAGCTGTCATTTTATTATGAATGTGGTGTTATTGTCATATGTGTGTATTCCATTTTGTCTTAACATCATAGATAATCACAGAGTTTTGGAAATGTAAGACCTGAGGAAGAATAGCTACTTCTATTGCAGCAGCTAATAGGGATCTTAATAAACAAATAGACTATTAATTATATTTGCTGATCAAATGTGGTGACCTTTTTAACCCAGTAGATGGCGGAAGACCATTATGAAACACTAACACAATATCAGTGCAGTGTCCATACAGGTACTGAGTGTGCCATACACCCACTAAGGCATCATTTACCCGTCACCACTGGAATGGAATAATTGGATTTACATTCTTTCTTGTGAAAAAAATATTTTCCTGTTTTTTCAAATTCAGTCCCTGAAGTTGTCACGGTAACGTGTAGTCCGAATTCTAAATATGACAATGTGTTTTTCCTTTGTTTACTAAGATATGATATTTCCATAACTGTTAGGCAACAAATCAAGCACAATGATTGATATTTTAATTATTATTGATGCCTCTTTGGTTGATTAAATAGTTTGTATGTATTTATGATGAAATGACTACAATTATTTTAATGGCTTTAGACCAACTGGTGTCCAAACATTATCCACATTAAACATTGAAGCATATTGGGGCCACATTGATATTAGTAATGTAGTTAAAAAAATTTAATATCAAGCTAATGAAAGTCAAGAGAGTTATGGTGTGGTTGATTTGGTTCAGGCATGATTACATGTTTATAAAAATGTTTAGTATTTATTCACAATGACAATAAATGAGTCCATCTATCTATTAACACAATTCAACATGTTTGAAAAGCGGTAAAAGAAGAATAACTTTTTTAATCCTGATTCTTTTTCCATATTGTGATCGTCATTCACTCCATATCTTTTACTTAACACTTGCTAACATTTTTGTAATTTAAAGTTTACTTGTTTCCTTTATTCATTTTCTAATAAAAGCAAAAATAACAAAAAATCGGCAATACACAATATTGATTAGCTTATGGGTTCAAAGATTGCAGTGATAAAGGAAAGAAAACAGAAAGGTTTTGAAATATAAAATACTAATAAGAACTATAAGAATAAAAGGAGGGGAAATGACATTATACAGCTAGTGCTATGTTAAAGGAAAACAAAGATTTTTTAATTAAAAAATCTATTAGAAATAGAATTAATAAGTCATAACTTAAACAAAATAATTAAATATATTAATAATATGCTTCAGTGGCCTAGTGGTTAGAGTGTCCGCCCTGAGATGGGTAGGTTGTGAGTTCAAACCCCGGCCGAGTCATACCAAAGACTATAAAAATGGGACCCATTACCTCCCTGCTTGGCACTCAGCATCAAGGGTTGGAATTTGGGGTTAAATCACCAAAAATTATTCCCGGGCGCGGCCACTGCTCCTGCTCACTGCTCCCCTCACCTCCCAGGGGGTGATCAAGGGTGATGGGTCAAATGCAGAGAATAATTTCACCTCACCTAGTGTGTGTGTGTGACAATTATTGGTACTTTAACTTTAACTTAAGTATTAAACAAATTCAAATTTAAATATACATTCATGACAAAACAGCATATCTGAACTTTGTGGTAGAGTTGTCTTATTTTTATCAAGTTGTATTATTTAGTTTTAAAATGTACTAATTGTAATAAAGTTAACAGTTCTGCGTTGTAACCCCAAGATGCAGACACAGGAGACGGCGTGCAAGTAAGATGTATTTAATGTCAAAAGAAGGCAAGTGCAGTTAGGGAGCGCACAAGACACGAAACTTCTTCCGGAAACAAACAAACTTGTCAGCGTAATAAAAGCACAAATAAACAGTTGACAAAAGCATGAGTCATACATGAAACAGTTTACAATAGACACAGTTTACACAACGATCAAGCCCTGTCTGAAGCCTGATAGGAAACCCGGAACAGGTGTGCCCGAGTTGCCAATCAGAGACAGGTGAGATAAATAGTGCTTAGGCCATAAGGAGTGGTACGGTCGACAGGAAGTGAAAATAAAATAAGAGTGCGTAACAGGAATCATCCATCCATTTTCTACCGCTTGTCCCAAATTTAGAAAATAAGGAAACACAAAATGAGGACAGAACTAACGTGACAGGTCATGACACAACTATTATACTTTTTTTCCCCCCAACAACGAGATAATCTTTTCAGAGACTTAAATTTTACTTGTCACAGTACTCTTATGCAACCTACTTTTTAGGACTTTTGTGAAAGAAGAAACACTACTTTTAGTCCATTACACCAGGGTGTACCTACCCTGCTCTCTGCCCGAGTGCAGCTGGGATAGGCTCCAGCCCCCCTGAAACCCCGGGAGGGACAAGCGGTAGAAAATGGATGGATGAACATTGAGTTCCATTACAATCGCTACATTTATTTATATCATCATTATATGTGTTTTTAATCAATTGATTATTACTTGCAAATACTAATTTATTTGGTTTGTTACAGAGAACTCTTCCACTCTCCCTGTGTCACATGACTTGGTTTCACCAATCCAACGTAAGCACTAGTGACCTGTGACTCCATTTCACCAATAGAAGTCATATGACCGCACTGGAGCAACACACTGTAAAATATGACATGAAGTCATACGATGCAGCTCAATCAATCAATCAATCATCCATCCATCCATTTCGACCGCTTATTCCCTTCAGTGTCGCGGGGGGCGCTGGAGCCTTTCTCAGCTACAATCGGGCGGAAGGCGGGGTACACCCTGGACAAGTCGCCACCTCATCGCAGGGCCAACACAGATAGACAGACAACATTCACACTCACATTCACACACTAGGGCCAATTTAGTGTTGCCAATCAACCTATCCCCAGGTGCATGTCTTTGGAGGTGGGAGGAAGCCGGAGCCCGGAGGGAACCCACGCAGTCACGGGGAGAACATGCAAACTCCACACAGAAAGATCCCGAGCGCAGGATCGAACCCAGGACCTTCGTATTGTGAGGCAGACGCACTAACCCCTCTCCCACTGTCCTGCCCATCTATCAATCAATCAAAGTTTATTTATATAGCCCTTAAAGGCCTACTGAAATTATTATTTTTTATTTAAACGGGGATAGCAGATCCATTCTATGTGTCATACTTGATCATTTCGCGATATTGCCATATTTTTGCTGAAAGGATTTAGTAGAGAACATCGACGATAAAGTTCGCAACTTTTGGTCGCTGATTAAAAAAAGCCTTGCCTGTACCGGAAGTAGCGTGACGTCACAGGTTGAAAGGCTCCTCACATTTCCCCATTGTTTACACCAGCAGCGAGAGCGATTCGGACCGAGAAAGCGACGATTACTCCATTAATTTGAGCCAGGATGAAAGATTAGTGGATGAGGAACGTGGGAGTGAAGGACTAGAGTGCAGTGCAGGACGCATCTTTTCTCGCTCTGACCATAACTTAGGTACAAGCTAGCTCATTGGATTCCACACTCTCTCATTTTTCTATTGTGGATCACGGATTTGTATTTTAAACCACCTCGGATACTATATCCTCTTGAAAATGAGAGTCGAGAACGCGAAATGGACATTCACAGTGACTTTTATCCCCACGACAATACATCGGCGAAACACTTTAGCTACGGAGCTTACGTGATAGCATCGGGCTTAACTGCATATAGAAACAAAAGAAATAAGGCCCTGACTGGAAGGATAGACAGAAAATCAACAATACTATTAAACCATGGACCTGTAAATACACGGTTAATGCTTTCCAGCCTGGCGAAGGTTAACAATGCTGTTGCTAACGACGCCATTGAAGCTAACTTAGCAACGGGACCTCACAGAGATATGCTAAAAACATTAGCTATCCACCTACGCCAGCCAGCCCTCATCTGCTCATCAACACCCGTGCTCACCTTCGTTCCAGCGATCGACGGAGCGACGAAGGACTTCACCCGATCATTCGTGCGGTCAGCAGCTAGCGTCGGATAGCGCGTCTGCTATCCAAGTCAAAGTCCTCCTGCTTGTGTTGCTGCAGCCAGCCGCTAATACACCGATCCCACCTACAACTTTCTTCTTTGCAGTCTTCATTGTTCATTAAACAAATTGCAAAACATTCACCAACACAGATGTCCAGAATACTGTGGAATTTTGAGATGAAAACAGAGCTTTTTGTATTGGATTCAATGATGTCCGAATACTTCCGTTTCAACGATTGACGTCACGCACATACGTCATCATACATAGATGTTTTCAACCGGAAGTTTAGCGGGAAATTTAAAATTGCACTTTATAAGTTAACCCGGCCGTATTGGCATGTGTTGCAATGTTAAGATTTCATCACTGATATATAAACTATCAGACTGCGTGGTCGGTAGTAGTGGGTTTCAGAAGGCCTTTAATCACAAGTGTCTCAAAGGGCTGCACAAGCCACAACGACATCCTCGGCTAAGATCCCACAACTCTTCAATGTTTACTTACAAGCTCAGAAAAAAAACATTGATATCATGTGCTGTCATCTGTGTCAGTAGAAATGTTCACAGTACAAGAAGCCCACTTTCTACTAGAGAAAACATGGTACTGTAAAATGTAGATGTTTTTTATGTTTTAGCTGCACATATGCTAATATTAGCCCTTTTATAATGTCATAAGTGACTGTAAAATTTACTTATTGTGTAGTAAATTCTGTAGTAGTGGCTCTCTGTCTCACACACACACACACACACACACACACACACACACACACACACACACACACACACACACACACACACACACACACACACAAACCAACTATGGTTGTAGTGCAAGTACCACTGTAATATAGTTATGAAATAAATATGAAGTTACTCACTAGTTAGTCAGTACTTGCATAATTGTTTCACTGAATACTTACTTTTAGTCAAGTAATCATTTTGATGACTATTTTTTAACTTGTACTTGAGTCATAATTTTTGGCTTTATTGGCTACTCTCCCCACCTATGGGTAAGACGTAAACGCTGGTAGTCGACCATTTTTGTTTGCTGGTCCCATTTTTTTGGTGCATTTGGTAAATGTTTATTGTAGTCATTCTTTGTTTTTGTGTTATGTTCCGATGTGGGCCATTCTGCAAGCACAGAGGTCTCCAACAGCTCACTACTTGATTGTGAGTAGCTCACTAAAAGGTCAAAGAATATTATTTAATATCAATACAACTTAAATTCAGACCTTGTGCCTCTTTTTGATGGCAAAGGATCACAAACTAGCATGAAGATAATAGCTGCACTGTTGGAGTGGAGATCTGCTTTGTCAATAAAGTACAATTGAAATGTTGTCATATCAATAAAATACAAATCTGTCACCTCACTTTATAGCAGCTCAAATTGTGATGAACTTTGAAGACACCTGCTGTAGAATAAAAAAGGAGCTGTGGGCCGCTGATCACCCCCGGGCGGCATTTTGGATCCCGCTGCGTGACTTCAACAAAAACATATGCCATTACATGAGAGGTCCACTTATTATCATGTCAAAAACTACACAGAAATCAAAGTTATATTCTTATGGTTTGAATTGAATACAAAGGTGCAGAATCTGAAGCGCTCCAAAATATGTGAGGGCGGATATGCTCCTTCTTTTATTCATATTTCTTTGCTTTTTATAGAATTGTAATTACACAACTGAATGCTGAGAATCAAGCTTTCATACACTACAGTGGGTCACAAATATATTATTTGGGGTTTTTTTGTGCAAATGCTAAACATCTAGAATTACTTTTATTCATTGTGTCACTGTTAATAACATATACATTTCCTTAAGTATTTTCAATAATGATTTACTTCCATTTCTCCTTTTTATTGCACTTAAAGGAAGCTCAAACGCAGAACTAAAACACGGAATCAAACAACCACAAAAATGCCGCTGTGCGACGTCAAAAACACACCTGTTTTATCCCAACGCTGTCTCTCACACAATGTACTTTAATCAGTATCAGTGTCTTTATTCAGAAATAAACTAGATATTATCAGGTTCCCAATATTTCAACTCATAACAAGGTGTGCGTAAAATAACAGATAACAGAACAATAACAGAAAATCATTAGGAACGTACAGTGCATCCGGAAATGAGTCACAGTGCTTCAAATTTTCCACATTTTGTTATTTTAAAGCCTTATTCTAAAATGGAATAGATGCATTTTTGTCATAAAAAATCTACATACAATAACCCATATTGATAATGTGAAAATATGTATTTAAAAATGTTTGCAAATGTATTGAAAATAAAAAATCACATGTACATACTGTAAGTATTCACTGTCTTTGCTCAACACTTAGTTGATGCACCTTTGGCAGCAATTACAGCCTCAAGTCTATTTGAATACGATGCCACAAGTTTGGCCCACCTATCTTTGGGCAGTAACACATAATCCTCTTTGCAGCACCTCTCAAGCTCCAACAGGATGGATGGGAAACGTTGGTTTTCATCTAGGATGTCTTTGTACACTGCTACATTCATCTTTCCCTCTATCCTGACTAGTCTCCCAGTTCCTGTGCTAAAAAAAACATCCCCACTGCATGATGCTGCCACCACCATGCTTCACTGTAGGAATTGGTTTTCCTCCAAACATGACACCTTGCATTCACGCCAAAGAGTTCAACCTTTGTTTCGTCAGACCAGAGAAGTTTGTTTTCCAGGTGCATTTTGGCAAACTTTTTACCAAGAAATGGATTCCGTCTGGCCAATGTGTATCAACAAAGTATTGAGCAAAGGCTGTGAATACTTATGTACATTTGTTTTATGTTTTTATCTTTTAAGACATTTGTATAAATGTTGTAAAAAAAACTTTTCACATTGTCATTTTGGGGTATTGTGTGTAGAATTTTGAGGACAACAATGAATGTATTGCATTTTGGATTAAGGCTACAAAATAACAAAATGTGGAAAAATTGAAGCACTGTGAATACTTTCTGAATGCCTGTAATTAATGCCTTGTTTTTAGATGTGCGAGGACAAGCAAAGTCTACACAGAGATGTTCTAAGCCTCAATGGTCCTGACTGTGAGGCCGACATGCAAACCACCGTGCAGCCTGCTATGATATGCTGTGATGTATTCACAGACACTTTTTGAGAGATTTGCAGTGTCTGAGTTTGTTCAGTCATCTTTGTCTGGGGACAGCAGTAGGACAGGAGCAGGATGGTGTCCCCACCCCTCCTTCTCTGTCCCCCCCTCCCATGTCAAGCCGGGCGCTGTGTTTACTCTCCTAATTGCAGGGGAGGGGCCGGCTGACAGGCGAGCCATCACAGAGTCCCCACAGGCCCGAGGCTGGGAAACGCTACAAACGGCCGCCGCTGTCTCCTCCCGAAAGCGACGACGATGTCCAACTGTCACGGAGGGGCCTTGCCTGGCAATGCAGCCAAAGAGAGATATTAAAGAGTTGAGAGGATTTGGCAGTGTTGCTACACTTGAGAAGTCCAAGTGGGATGTTGGGGGCATCGCCAAAGTGTCATTCAAAGCAAAGTGGGCTGTGGACAAGGAGACAACAAACTGGGGCTTATTTACTTTAGAGGCCCATGAGTCTGCCATTTTACAGGTAAACATAGAAAAGGTAAATGACACCTACAGGTTAGGAATTCTGTTACATTTATAAGTGTGTCTAACTAATAAATACCATTTATGTTTGACAAGTACAAAGTCAACGTGGACTCATTAATCTGATGTACTTTATAAATGTCCCCGATTATGCAAAATTGACTTTTTATTGATGTTAAAACAGTAATATATGTCCCTCGAGTGTGTTTATGAGTGCCAAAAGAAGAGAAAATCCATAATCTCCCTCACTTCACTTTTTTACTCCACTTTTGAAAGAAGAGGCTCTCAATTGTTGTTAATTGATGTTCCGTGTTTTTGTGATGTCATATATTTTAGTTGTACCTCAACTTAAGAGTTCCCCAACTTAAGAGTGTTTTGAAATAAGAGCTGTCTTTTGGCTAATTGTTACCCCGGGTTACCACTGGATACAGAACGGCGCGCCGTGGAGGCGGTGTCTTCCCGTTTCCACTCAGGTCAGTATGTCGATTTCCACCCCTTGCGCACGGTGATGCTACGCCGGTGCCGTACCGCATCCCTGCATGCACTAAATATATGCAGAGCTTCTATATTTGCCAGATGGCACAACAAAGCAGCTCAATTTAGCTAAAATCGTATTGTGTGGGTCAAGAAATCAGGCACAAACACAAAATAAATGATCTGGTTTACTTAAAAAAAAAAAAAGGGGTATCGTATTTTATACTTTGAAGTGTTCTAATGGGCGGGGACGGACATGAAGTTAACTTTTGAAAGGTTTTCAGAAGTAATTTGACCTCGTTGACACAAATGGATGAAGACAAGATGATTCGTCCGAAATCAGAGAATCATATTACAGGCATTTACTGAACAGCTATTTGGGGGCCTGTGTCAAATACCAGCTGATACGGGACAATAAGCAGGGGAGTAGTTAATGGGAGTTGAATGATATGTGTGTGTGTGTGCGTGTGCGTGTGCGTGTGCGTGTGCGTGTGCGTGCGTGCGTGCGTGTGTGTGTGTGTGATGCTGGCCTGATGTTACTGCTGTGTTATTGCTTGCTACAAATAAAGAAAAAATAAAGTTGTCGTTCTGCGAGGCAAAACTGTCGTCTTTTCCACGAGTCAAGTCAAGTCAGTACTGTCACAGACGCCCGTCTGTGGGTATTGATGGACTGCAAAGCTCAAGACGTTCCGCAGGTGTTGCCGTTCAGCAGCCATTACGTATCTCGAGTGGGCAGGACTGAGTTTATTTGCTTCTGCTCCTCTGGAAGGACAGAATAAACTGTTTGTGGTTTGCTGTAGTACAACGCCTATTTTCACGTGATTACGAACGCATTTGCGAGATCTTGTAAAAGTCTACAGTGCGCATCAAACGGCGATGGGGATTGGCAGACAGCGGATGACAGAGACGTTCCGTGGCGGCGGCGTTCAGCAGCCCTTATGCATCCAGTGGAAAAACCGGGCTTACGCTTTAAGTTGCCGGCAAAAATTTGTGCTACAAAAATCCCTGCCTTTAGTTCCCGTAGCAAATGTCACAGTGAACCTCGTAAGATTTGACCAAAATATCCTTTCTTAGTCACTAGCATTATTTATAGCAGTCTAACACCAGCCAAATTAATATCTCAATTATTTATTAGGATATGGAAAAGCTGCTGATGTTGTGTTTGACGAACAGTAGCTGGACGGAGATACCGTAGAGGTCCGTTTTCCAAGGTAAATGATGTACATTACCAGTAATCACTGTATTTTTGTACTACGGCATATTACATGTTAAAATTGTGCTGTTTTTGGGGGGGGCCAAGAACCAATTAAAAAAATGTTTTAATTCATTTCAATGTGCGACAGTGATCTGAGATACAATTGTTTTGAGTTAAGAGTTCCGTCAGAGAACCAATTACGCTCGTAAATTGAGGTACTACTGTAATTTTTTTTTTTTTTTTAAAGATGCCTTTGCTTCACATTCTACAATAATGCCCGGAGCTCTTCCATATACTTTATATTTCAGTCAGCTACATGACATCTCAGGTTTTTTTTCTTCCAACAATTAGGCTATCCTTGCTGTTAAAAAGTGTCATGTTAGCATAGCTATGTGAGCTACAGTGCCAACGTTTGTGTCCTACTCCTTAATGTTACGTTGTTGTGTGCAATACATTGCATCTATTACAATGACTATTGTGCAGATTTACAGTGTTCTGCATCTGTTAAAAAGTGGATAAAAGCTTCTAAGAGACACACACATTTCATTAGCATTAAAGCTGCGAACACATAAAGCGTCCTGTTCCCCATTAAGCAGGGGGGTAGTTAAAAGCATTTTAAACTGTCTAAATGTCTTAAGGCCAAATTTGGGGCAACACACTTCAAATACACTATTGTGGGACCTCAGATGTTTTGAACAATAATATGAAATATGGGAAATAATTGTAACCTTTATTTTAAACGTGCACTCAAGTATGTGTTTCTCTTAGAAAATAAAGAATTCAAATGCTTGTGTACGTGAAAGTCTGATAGCGTCAGTCAAACATTATCTTTGTGAAGTGAGAATTGTTGATTCAGCGCAAAAAACAGAGGGAAAATGGAAGTTGCATTCAGTGTTTTTTTTTCTTTTTTTATATACATCGGGGCCCTCTTGGAAACAAGATGCTGTATCTCAAGGGGATAAATAAAACTGAAATGACATGCTTTATTCTTATATTCCATTAATACCTGTTTATTCTGTGTGCCATACACTGTCCCATAAACAGTGTATATGGTGTTGCTGCTATCGGAACCTTCATTTCCACCTGGGTAATCAATGAAGCTCAATCTTAGTGATTCTCAAACTGTGCTATGTTTTCAACTAGTGGTACACTGGCTCCATCCAGTGGTTTAGTGAATCACTTGATTAAAGTACAGGGTTTTATGTTCCTATATTCAAACACAGTGTTACTGTTCAAACTGTGCAAAATGTTACAGTAGCCACAAATATTAAATATACTTGTTAAATAAAACCATATTTTTGATGAATACTTAGGCCTACTATGCCACTTCATTTTAACGGTGGTCATTATGGTGGTACTTGGAGAGCCTAGTTTTTTCTGAGGTGGTACTTGATCATTTATTTATTTATTGTTTAAGTTTGAGAACCACTGCTCCATCTCATCATTGTATTTTATGAAGGGGTAAAATACAAATAAAATAACATGTGCTTCTTCCTACTCCTTTTACGGGCATGTTGAATAGTGTAAATTTGTTTGAAAAAAACAATGAGATTTATACCAGTTATTCTCAAACCGTGATACGTGTACCACTGGTGGTATGCGGACTCCATCCGGTGGTACGCCAAATAATCACCTGATTAAAGTACAGTGTTTTATTTTCCTGTATTCAAACAGTGTCACTGTTTACATTGTGTATAATGTTACAGTGATCAAAATATTAAATATGCTTGTTAACTAAAACCTTGCCTTGTTTTTACAAATACTTAGGCCTACTACGCTACTGTATTTTAATTTTGGCCATTATGGTGATAATTGAAGAGCCACAGGGTTTTTTTTCTGAGGTTGTACTTGGTGAAAAAGTTTGATACAATATATACAATACAAACAATACAAAAAAGAGCTGGATTTAACATACAGAGGAGTGAATAAGTGCACGTGTGTGTGTGTGTGTGTGTGTGTGTGTGTGTGTGTGTGTGTGTGTGTGTGTGTGTGTGTGTGTGTGTGTGTGTGTGTGTGTGTGTGTGTGTGTGTGTGTGCGTGTGTGTGTGTGTGTGTGTGTGTGTGTGTGTGTGTGTGTGTGTGTGTGTGTGTGTGTGTGTGTGTGTGTGTGTGTGTGTGTGTGTATACACTAACCGTCCGCACATGTAGAAAGGTCTAATCCACTGAGGGTTGTAAGCAGGGGGTGTCACGGTGGAGCTGACCCTATCACATATTCAGGTCAAACCAACAAAATGGTGAGGAGAGGAAGGTTCAAGAGAAGAGTCACCTCTTCAGGAGAAGACACTCACCTCACAGGCAAAAAAAAGAAAAACATTTGATGAATCATGAATAGCCGCGCTATGTTGTGACCATACTCCCCCTTATAAAAAAAATGACTATAAGGGGATTAGACATGAAATCACACATTGTAAGGTTTTCTAATGTGTTATGAATGCCTCACAAAATCTAATTCAAATCCCAGGTTGCCAAATAAGCCTGAACAAATCCTCCACTTTGAAGATTCCACAGGTCTGGTCTGCAGGGCAGCTTTTAGCACGCCGTGTACGCACCTCCATGTGCACGCAGGAGGCACACAGACGTCTTCATTGGTAAACATTTATTTTTACCCGCTCCCTTATATACCTCAGTTCATAACAGAGGCCACGTTTGTGTGTGTGGCGACCTCCCTTTTATTTGACCTCCACTTTGTCGTCCTGCGTCCCCACTTTGCCTCCTTGTTGATCAGCTGTGTTTAATTGCATCCCTTTGTTTTTCGGCAGCCTCCTGCACACACACACGACACAACAACAATTACGGCTTTAATTAAAAGGCGTCAACTTGGCAAACACACACACACACACACACACACACACACATACAGTGGCGGCCTTGTGGGGCCTATATTGGAGAACATGACTGCAAAATAAAACCCTTAGAATTACAAAATGTGTGGCAGTTTTCATAAAAACAACAACTATATTTTACATATATGACTGCATATTTTAATGGATTTTATTCCCAGACTTTATGTTTTTTACATATATTTTTCAATATTTAATGAGCACATATGTGACCTGTGGGGTCATGTTGGAATTACTTCAGTTGCATTTTGCCATCCTTAAGGAGAATGTGCATTATTGTAGTGATGGCATCATATCTCAGGCTAATTAAAATACAGCTTGTGCATGATCTTCATTTGGCTCTCATATCCGCCCCTTTCTCTCTCTCTCTCTCTCTCTCTTGCACACACACACACACACACTCACACACAGTTTAATAATGGCACAATAAGAAAGATTAGAGTTTTGCTGCAAGATAAACTCAATCTTTTTCTCATATTTGTTGTAAGTATATGCTATTGAGAATGTAAAACATTTTAGTGTAGCAAACTGTAAAAAAAAATTTATGAAATGAATTTAAACGCCTTTCCTTTTCTTTTTTCTGAAGCTGAGAATAAATTCCTCCAACACATTCCTCCTCTTCAACCATGCAGATATGAAGCAAGCAGTTAAAAAAGATGTATAATATATGTGATGAATGCATGCCAGTATTCCAATTCCCAACAGCATGTCTTATTTGCTGTCTTTAAATATTTATGATGGATTTGTTTATTCTTTTTATTTCTAAATATAACGTGCAGAGGCAGTGATCTTGCACAAATGGCTCCCGTGGCTGGGTGAAAGAATCTTAGGTGGGATGGAGATGGAGAAGGCCGGCATGCATCCTCTGCAGCCTCAGGTTGAGTGCAGCAGAGGCGGAGATAAAAGGCGGGAGTCAGGGGGAGCTGTGCAGCCCGCCAGGGGCGCTTAACTCCTTGTGCTTTTAAACGTCCTTTTAACACGCATAGTCCCCGCGGAGGCCCGCTTTACCATCCCATCAATTATTGAGCTCCTTGCGCACGCAGAGATGCACCGTGAGAAACCGCTGCGGACTTACTCCTTTTGCACGCATTATTGCAATAATAGGAAATATATCACAATGAGGGAAACCCAAAATGAAGACATTGTTTTATGCATGAATGCATATGCAATTTATTTTATAAAAAAGTAAAAATAAATAACCATGCAGTATTATTGTAATTAAATGTTTCCTTGCATTTAGAGATAATATAATTAGTTGGCTTCATTTAAAAATAAATAAAGTTTATGCAGTGTATTTGATTAACAAAATAATTAAATATAATCAAAAATGGATTGACTTTAAAAATTTTTTATAATAATCTGGTATAGCATTTAATGAAATGTTTAGATTTATAAAGAATGGTCATGCAGCCTTTTTTTCCACCAGTTACGAATATTGCAAGCAATTATTGAGTTTAGAAAATATATATTTTTATTTCAATTCTACTAATACCTGAGTGTGTGCTGCAGTTCGTTCCAAGAAGAAGAAGAAGAAGAAGATGAAGAACCCTCTGCTCAGGGGAAAGCTGGTGTGTTGAAAGAAATCCGACTTGTGAAGATCCAAAACAAAACCTTTTCCTCTGCGTTGGAATCTGTGGGGAGAGCGCGAGGGTTCAGTGTGTGTGCGTGTGCGTGTGCGTGGAGTGTGCACGGCCTTACTTATATTAAGCAGCCCCGAAGCCAGAAGAGGCTCCTATACATCATAATCAATATTGCAATATATACACAACAAAATAACACACCGTTTGAAGCTATGTGATCATTTAGTTTAATATCAAAGCAATAATATAGAAAATGATTTAAAAAGTGTTTTACCTTGCAGCTCGTTCTCCTGACTCGTGAACGTCTTCACCCTCCTCGTGCACACGTGCGTGTGCGTCTGCGTGTGCGCGTGGCGAATGAGATGAGGTCACTTTTTTGTAACTAAATCTCTAAATCCTCTTTTTGGCTACACGAGAGGAAGCAGGCGTTTTTTGTTTGTTTGTTTTTTTTAACTCTCTCAATGAAATGTGATTCATTTGTGCTACAATAGTCAAATAGTGCTAATGCATCTTGGGATGTTTTTTTATGGAATTATTTTTTGAAGTGTTGTGCTGATGTGATTTCCACTTTGAATGTGCACTTGTCATCCGGGCCACTGGATGAGGACCGTGGGTCCAAAGTGGCTGCGTGACAGTCCTCGCCAGCCGTGGGAGAGAGCTGAGCTCCTATTGGCTGACACTTTGTACAAAATCCAACTCCAGGCACTTCACTCCCAACACACCAACAAATCGTAAAGGCGCACATGCTTCCTCCTCCTCCTCCTCCTCCTCCTCCACCTCCTCCTCTTCTTCTTCTTCCTCCTCCTCCTCCATCATCATCATCATCATCATCATCATCAGTGCGCCGCTGCAGCAGTGCTTCCAAACCTGCAGCAGAAGCTCCACGTTCAACTTTCTTTTCTCACACTGCGGATTTTTCTGCCTTTTTTCGGGCTTCTTCTTCTACTTTGTGGCCTCTTCGTTGTCGCTCGGAATCCAGCAGGACGTCGCTGATTCGCTATTGGCTGACTTTATTAGCGCAGGAGGACACGCACAAGACATTTGCACTCTTTAGGGGCTAAGGTGGGTTCACTTTTTGCGCTTTTTTTCAACCCTTGAAATGTGAATAGCGCGGATAATTATTAGCTGTAAACATTAACATAACAATAAAAGACGTGGGGGGCGTGGGGCGGGGGGACACAATAAAAGACGGAAAATCTATTTTCTAGGAATAACAAACGTTTTATTAAAATACTAATTAAAATAGAAGTGTAAAAAACATTTTGTATTATCATTATTACTTTTTTTATATAAACTATTGCACATAAATATTGTCTTGAAAAAATACCCCCCCCCCCAAAAAAAAGAAAAAAGTAACAATAAAAATAAAAAGCCTTTAGTTATACATTATCTATTTTTTTAATTCAATTATAGTAGAATTGTAGGTTAAGAATAAAACAATTTTTAAAAACATTTATTTTGGGCCTTCTGTATTTTTAAACATTTGAAGTCCATCTCTGTTCATCGTATTGAATTTAGAGGGCAATAAAGCAACATGTCACATTTAATAAACTATTAGTAATATATGAAGAGCGTTCTCCTCCATAACAATAATACATATATTAACAAAATATGACGCAATATTACTGCAATTATACTCGGATGATCTCGTTAATTAATCAATACGTTTGAAAAAAAATAGATCTATAATAATTACACTCCTGCATGGATGATGATGATGATGATGATGACTATTGAGCGGCAGTGTGCAACTGGTCCACGGTCATTTTTTAAAAGCCTGACAGATTGAGAAGAGGAGGTTACAACTGTAGGAAATAACGAAATGATGATCAAGCACATTATTTGTAGTTAAATGGCACTATCAACATTTAAAGCATTTTAACAATGCAAATATATATATTTTACATTTTATATGGAAACTTACCACCAAAGAAATTGATAAATTTTTCAAAAATGTTGTTTGTAAAAACTGTTTATTAATTATCGTATATGTTTTGGTTGCTATGTATTTGACTGTACTTGTTGCACTATGTAAGTGTTGATTTTTCTAAACTCTAAGTGGTATTCTCTTCTTTTATTTTGGTTTAGGTGCCGACAGGAAGAGTGTGTGTGTGAGTGTGTGTGTGTGTGTGTGTGTGTGTGTGTGTGTGTGTGTGTGTGTGTGTCAGTGTGTGTGTGGGACCAAGACAGGACAGCAGGTCCCCTTCAGGATCCTCATCCATTTTCAACATTTTCTCCAACTTGAACCCCCAGACGAACATTAGCATGATGTCATATTTAAAGCAACCACCTTACACAGTCAATGGCCTCAGCTTAACTACTTCCGGGATGGACCTCTTACATCCGTCCGTGGGCTATCCAGGTGAGTGTCAACTTTATCCAAAAAAAATAAAACATCCCAAGAATGGATGTTGGCTGTTAAACATTTATTTTAAAACAAATTAATGTTGTAGGTTGATTTTTGTGCATCTCTTTATAATGTCACCTACAGCAGGTTTCGTAAATTACGCAACCCGCAACAAGGCCCATTGTCGTTATATGTTAGAAGTAATTATTATTTTTAAATGGTAATAAAAGGGCATATGTACATATTTAAATTCATATCTCCATTTTTTTTACAGCGACGCCACGGAAGCAGAGAAGAGAGAGGACTACTTTTACGCGCGCGCAGCTCGACGTCTTGGAAGCGTTGTTCGCCAAAACGAGGTATCCGGACATATTCATGCGCGAGGAAGTGGCGCTGAAAATCAATCTACCTGAGTCTCGTGTACAGGTGAGTTAGCGTGTTCTTTGGTGGAAAATGTGTAAATGACTTTTCTTTTTTTTCTTTTTTTTTTCTTTTTTTTTACGTTTGTTAATTTGATGGATATTTAGACTGAATGAGGCCCTAAAATGTAAAACAAATCATTTTCAAGTAAAAATGAAATTGTCCAATATATTTTTATTAATGAAAAAAAAGGTTTTGTATAGACGCATCATCCTACCAAAACACAGCATTGTGCATTAAAATGTCTTATAAGACAATATTTGCTTCCTATTAAATTTGCTTAATTCTCACAAACTAACATACTTAACAGAATATGAGAAAAAAAACATATATTCCATAAGAAGACGAAATTAACATATTCCAGCTGTTTATATCATACTCCGTTGAAAATATTGTACACTTTGTATTTGTTTTTACAGTTATAGTTGAGACATAACGATATTGTCAAACCCGATTGGAAGTGAAATTAAAATCGAATTTAAATAAGTCCTAAACTTGCATTAAAATATAGCAAATTTAACTGAAATAAACACCATGACTTTTGAGCACATAATGGTTAGATCAAATAATCTAGATTTGATTTATTTTTTTATTTTCTTAATTGTGTTATTTAATTGTGTTATTTATTTTTTTCGATTCTGAGGGACTTAGAAAACGAAATAAAATGTTTACTAAAAACTTTGAAGATGTGTTTTTGCTAAAGCGTGCGTTCCTGTAATATTCCTTTATATTTCCCATGTTTTTCTGTAGTTTACATGCTAATATTCGATTGTTGTTTATATTTTACCAGGTGAAGTGCTATGTAAATCAAATGTATATGTGTTTGTTTTTTTTGTGAGAAAAGGAACTAAAAGGATAATGTGTGATAATATAACCGTGTGGCTTCCCGCAGGTGTGGTTCAAGAACCGGCGTGCAAAGTGTCGCCAGCAGCAGCAACAACAGCAGAACGGCGGGCAGAACAAGGCTCGACCCGCCAAAAAGAAAAGTTCCCCGACCCGAGACGTGAGCTCCGAGAGCGGCGCCAGCGGTCAGTTTACTCCCCCCGCCAGCACCACCACAGTCCCGGCCATCTCCACCAGCACGGCGCCGGTGTCCATCTGGAGCCCGGCCTCTATCTCCCCGCTCTCGGACCCGCTGTCCACGTCGTCGTCGTGCATGCAGAGGTCCTACCCCATGACCTACACGCAGGCCTCGGGCTACGGCCAGAGCTACGCGGGCTCCACGTCCTACTTCGGCGGCATGGATTGTGGCTCTTACCTCGCCCCCATGCACCACCAGTTGTCCGGCCCGGGCTCGACCCTCAGCCCGATGAGCACAAACGCGGTGGCCGGCCACCTCAACCAGTCCCCGGCGTCCCTCCCCACGCAGGGCTACGGCACGTCCGGCCTGGGCTTCAACTCCACGGCCGACTGCCTGGATTATAAGGACCAAGCCGCGTCGTGGAAGCTGAACTT
This sequence comes from Entelurus aequoreus, assembly GCF_033978785.1. Taxonomy (NCBI): domain Eukaryota; kingdom Metazoa; phylum Chordata; class Actinopteri; order Syngnathiformes; family Syngnathidae; genus Entelurus; species Entelurus aequoreus. Next base: position 51,628,234 of record NC_084733.1, read on the forward strand.
CAACGCAGATTGCTTGGATTATAAAGATCAGACCTCATCGTGGAAATTCCAGGTCCTGTGAAGACACGACAGACCCTCATGAAACTCTCACAGGAGGAGAGTCCTCACTTTTTTTTTTTTAATTTATTTTAGCACTGGCAAAGTTCTTCTCCTCACCTGTAGACACTCATCCATGTCCGTCACACCTGTCGAGGACACATTTTCCACCTGCGAGGCCACGGAACTATCCCACTGGACCACGATGGACATGGATGCACTACTTTATTTAAGACAAAAAAAGAAGTGTTTATAAAGAATCAATATGTAGTTTCTAAGAGACAATCAGTGTGTGTCTTATATAAATGGTGTGGTTTTTTTTATCTGTGCTAGCCTTCGATACTGTGATCTGTTGTATTGTATGCAATCTGTCAGACCCTCCACGCATCACACTCTCTGCAGCTTTTCGTGGGTAAGGGGGAGCACGCTAATGATTCGATGAGACTTTCCAAGTGGTATAGTAGTAATGATGACGGGTTACACACACACACACACACACACACACACACACACACACACACACACACACACACACACACACACACACACACACACACACTTGTCCACTGGATCTCAACATGATTGTGGGTTCCAAAGATGCTGTGACCTCCCCCATTGAAAAGGCATGAATAATTACAATAAAAAAAAGAAAGAAAGAAAAAGGTACCATGATGAACTTTCAGTTAATCACTTCATGTGCTTGTCGTGGACGAATGAAACAAATAGTGGAGTTAAAAATACTGATTTTCATAGAAAATGTCACGCATTGGGTATTTTTTTATTTATCAAAATTGTCATTTTATGTTTTATTTAAATTGTAAATTCAAAGTAAATTACTTTCTTTTTTCCTTTTTTTTTTTTTTTTTTACACTAACGCAGTAATTAACTGTGAAGTTCAATTTGGAGGGTGATGTTTTATTGCAATAATTTAAATCCAGTATTTTACTGTGGGGGAAAAAAGACTGTTAAATGCTGTGAAGTCCTGGTCATTTTTACACTGCAGTGTGAACATTTTTACAGTGGGGGGAGAAATTGTTTACATACTCATTTCAAACAGCCCCAGCAAAAGGAAAAAAACATGCAGTGTTTAATCCCATACAAATATGTTAATTCCATCATTTTTGCCATAGCAACAGTGTGCGCACATTCAATGCCCAAGTATGTTTAAATAACACTAATTTGCATTAATGTGAGTGTGAATGTTGTCTGTCTATCTGTGTTGGCCCTGCGATGAGGTGGCGACTTGTCCAGGGTGTACCCCGCCTTCTGCCCGATTGTAGCTGAGATAGGCTCCAGCGCCCCCCGCGACCCCGAAGGGAATAAGTGGTAGAAAATGGATGGATGGATGGATGCATTTATTGTGCAGAATCATCTAAAAAAAAAAGTAAAAATATACCATTTCATGGCATTCACAGTATTTTTTCACAGTAAAATACTGTAATGAAAATGTACTCCAACATTACAACAAATGACTGTAAAAATTACAATACCTTACATTCCACAGTAATTAACTGCTATTTCACAGCAAAATATTGCAATTATAGTCCTCTTTAATATCACAACAAATGACTGTTAACTCAAACTGATTTGTCTCTGAAGGGTTTCTACGTTCCAGACAGTGGTGGTGTGCTGTTCAACCAAGAGAGTTTTTAACAATAAAAGTACACTTACAGCATTTAGTTGTAACTTTAATTAATCACAGCTTCGCAGTCACAGTAAATTGCTATATTTTACAGTAAATGACTGTAAATGTTTCTTTGCATGAATGCAATTATTAGTTAGCAATTTGCTGTAAATTTGCAAAGCCAATGTTTACAATGTAAACATGTTCATAATGTGTAAAAAGGGAACTGACTCACTCACTAAAAGTCACTTTGACTTCCAAAGTGCAGAGTCAAGGATGCCTTCTAAAGAAGGAGGGGGTGCTTGTGTTTATCTACCTGCTATACTTAAAACTCCCCAACAAAGTCAGAGACTATTATGGGATGTGTAATGAGTCGACATGGCTCTGTAGCAGGGCTAATTGTTAGAAGTCCAACATTCAATTAGCATCCTTGACATTGCCAATAATCTCTCTTTCATTGCAGCCTCCACTGGAGGAGAGCACTAATTAAAAGCCTTGCTTGAAATAATCGAAGCGTTAAAAAAAAAAAAAAAAAAAAAAGACAAGAGACACTTTGATTCCACTCCTGGACGCTCGTTAGTGCGCACGTGTCATTTGTTTAAAAAGAAAAACGTCTAAGAGTCTTTAGATTTCACCCAAGGGTAAAAGTGCATGCAGGTTTGTCCACTAATATGCTGAGAAAGAGGCAGTGCGTCGTTATGGTGATAAACAATACAACAATTGAATTAGGAGACAATAGCCGGACGCTTGAATATTCATGAGTTGAGTCTGCAATGGTGGGAACTACTACACTTTCTACAAACAAACTATTTACTATACTCCACAGCATGCATTCTATAAGGGGTTTTTCCCATGAATACCCGTTATTATGCATGACATTGAAGTTTCTTGATTTTGAAACACAATATTGTGGTACAAGTTGGGCAACAACAAAAAACCAGGTGCATTGATAGATGCACTAAATGACAACATGTTATTGTAACCTTGCAGCCGGCAGACCCTGCAAAGTGCACAAGTCAGAGGAGAGATTAAAGATGGCCTCCACAATGTGTCATATGCATACAATGAGTTTTAATCAAGACTTTAGCGGCATATGGGCCCAACAGACGCTGCATTAATCCCCCCTGTTTTGGAGGGAGCGGCGGCGGGCTGCGCGGCGCCCCTCGGCCCCCGCAATGGGTGCTGCTGCTGCACGGGTCAAACCAGAAGAATGCGGCCTGCACAAGTGTGCAAAAAGGGCATATTAAAAAAAGGAACAATAACACCATTTTAGACAATTGCTAGAAAGGATAAAAGGAATAAATGGTTGGGTTGGAGTAAAATACCATTTTTAAAAAACTGTTTTAGCAACTATGGGCATTAAACATTATTTGGCAAAATAAAGGTAAAGGTATAGGAGAACTTGTTTTTTGTTTTGTTTTTTGAGGGAAAAAGTTTTACTCACGTTTATATATTATTATTGTAAATATGACATTTGAAATGTGACCTAATAGCAAATAAATAAGCAACGATAATAATAAAGCCATATTTGCAAATGTAAATTATTTTAATGTATGCTCCAAAATGGTCCACTGTCTAAACTTGAGGGAGTCACATTTATGTCTGTCTTCATTGCCAGATACTGTCATTAGAATTAAATCAATAGGAATAAATAATGTGTCAGCAAATAAATATAAGCAACAGTAAATACACTGAAAAGATATCAGGATTTCACAGCATCAACAGTATTTTTTTTCACAGTAAATTGCTGCAATCAAAATTTACTGTAACATTACAATTATGGTCCTTATATTTCACAGCAATTAGCTGTTATTTCACAGTAAATCTGCTGTAATCACAGCACTAAAAACTGTAAAGTCAAACTGCTTTGTCTGTTAACGGGTTCTCTAGATTACATTGCACACTCTTGTACAGTAAGTGGTGATATGCTGTTAAAACAAGAGAGTAATTAACGATAAAGTTACAATTGTGACGTCATAGCATACATTTGTAACTTTATTGTAATTAACCATAAAAGCTCTGTAGTTGCAGTAATTTGCTGTAAAGATATTTCCCAGTAAATTACTGTAAATACTACTGTACAAATAATAGCGAGTAATTTGCTGTGAATTTCCCCAAAAATTTTTTACAAATTAATACAGCAGTAAGTTAAGGAGGGACCTTAAAAGTACTTATCCAGGCTTAGCTGAATTTTTATCCAATCGTTAGGTTGGTGACATAGTCAATGAATTGGATAATCCTGTCAAAGATTGCATTAAATTGATTTGATAACAGATGTGTTTTTTAAATCAAGTCTAAAGAGGTTTAAAGTAAACACAGTAAAAAACAAAAAAAATGATGCTATATTTTCATTTATGACTGTCACATGAATCCACGGAGGAGAAGTGATGCAAATAATGATAGGTTTATATCAAGTGTGCAAGAAAAGAAAAAAAAAAAAAAAGAAAAAAAGAAAAAAATGTTCCTGATTTGTTTGTCTCATGCAAGCCTTTTTGTGTTCATTTTTAATCAGGCATCATCCAAATCAAAGCAGACATACACCCTGCAGGACACAAACAGTACGGCTTACCAGTCCATTAGTTACTTAGTTAAGGTTATGGAGCCTGATGAGGTTGCAACCTTGCATTACTGAGGTAATATTTGTTAAGAGACCAGGAATAACACCATCAAACACATTAGAAGATTAGCAGATATCAGCATATGTTTTGAAAAAGCTAATTATGATTAGAGGTTGAGTGGAAACTAATTCAATTATTAAATGTGAACATGTTTTTGAGTTGTGATACATGCGATAGAAGGGGTTCGTAACCTTTCTGACCTCAGGGCCCAACTTTTCCACTTCAGAGGGGCCGGCCCCTCTCAAATATTAACACTGAATTAGTCATCTTACTCTTGATCTTAATCGTTTTCACTAAATATTTCTAACCTATACTTACACTTTACAACCTTGTCAAATGATATGAAAGCATGTATTAATCACAAATAGTATTATTTTTTTTAACAAATAAATACACTAAATTAATAATGAATATGTTTCTTAACTAAACTGTCAATAAAATTAAAGTGCAAATGAAAATACAGCTTCACCACTTCAGTCATAATTTTTGCGCTTAAGAAACTTCGCTATGACTCTAGCTAAGACTTCTTCTGTTTGTTTGATATTGTCATTACTGCCACAAGTGGTGGAAAAAGTGTACTACAACTGAGTACTACTGCGGCCCATACGGACCACAGCTGAGAAACAGATATTGTTTTGGCGAGCCTTTATCGGGGATATATATATATGTATATATATATATATCGCCACCCTATTGGTGATGTCCTGCATAAAGAGGTGAGGCGCAGTGTGAGATATTAATATAAAGCTATTTGCTTTGATGACGAACTGAGGTAATAATTTATTTCAGTAAAATTACATCTAGGTTGAGCCCCATTTTGAGCAAACACTTTTACTATGAAAGCTTGCTATGACAAAATAAATCTTCCTTATTGATGGCAAACATTTCAAACGCAATAAAAGTGTTATTTGAAGGGAAAGCCTCTATGTTTAGTCATATCTGAACTACAAAGGCCTAAAAAAAAAGCACTGGAAAGCCTACATGCCGACTGATGCAAATCGAGTGTTTCCTAGAGAATAAAGTTAATTTGACAAACATTTCAAAGCCATTGTTTGATATTCGACGTCTGGCCTAAACGTGCACTTTTAACTGAAAAAAAGGGTGGGGGACAGGGCGTGGGTGGAAGGGGGGCGCAACAGCTGACATTTGACATTACGTGTGCGTCATGATCAAACTCCATGCTTAATGGCCTCAAACACACTTTGATCACAACTAGCTTACAAATGTAATGAGTTCATGGTGAACGCAGCTCCATTCTCACCACTGGCTGCACAGTACGTCACAAGTAGCAAGAAGAGGGGGAAAAAAGAGCAGTGCCACAATGGAATTTGGTCCTATGTGGAATTAATCCCTGCAGGAACTAATTCATCCAGAAGAGGCAAACGTTCAAGTAATCAAAAGCTTTAATATTTACGCTCATTCCCACACTTCTACCTGGGAAAGGAGCTCTTCTCTCCTTATTAGAACAATTAACAAACACATTTACTCACTTACTCACATTACTAACTTAATCCCCTCTCCGTTATTCCACTCCAGGTTTCTAAAGAAGGAAGTTTGAAGACATGAATTAGCTGAAGAAAATAAATATAATTGAATTCTAAACAAGCATTTCAGGAAAAACAGGCTGAAACTTTACACCTGTCTCTCCAAGTACCACCACAATGGCCAACATTAAAATACAGTAGTGTAGTGTGCCTAAATATTCATTAAAATAAGGCAGAGGTTTTATTTAACTAGTAATAGTTTTGGCCACAGTAACATTACACATAGTTTGAACATTAACACTGTGTCTGAATATAAGAAAATAAAAGACTGTACTTTAATCAAGTGATTCTTTGGCGTACCACTAGATGGAGCCGACGCACCACTAGTGGTACACATACCACAGTTTGAGAATCACTGCATTAGACCTCAGTTCAAAGCATCAAAGAAGTTTTGCAACACCTAATTCCAAAAAATAAAGGCCTGGCATGAACAATTCCACGCTGGACTTCTGCGTGTCTCAGTTCACTGAAAATCAAATAATTATCACATGTCTTTAGCTTTTTGTTGCAAAAAGAAGGACCAGTCTCAACGAGGGGAGAACACAAAAACCGAGGACGAAGTTATGTGAAGTAAGTGGGAATAGGCACCAAAACCTGGTTCCATAATGGCACTGGTGCCAACTTAAAGGGGACCGTTTTTTTGTTTTGTAAAATATGACCAGCCCTAGGCGGCTAACAATATAGCTGATGGTAGTCAAATATTGCGCCCAAAAAGCCCTCTAAAACATTAAAAAAACACAAAAAATACAACATTACATGTCGTGACCTAAATATTAACCAAGTATTAGTGATTTTGGCTTTATACACCGATAAACTACTTTAAGTAACACAGTTCCTTGTTCACAGAGGTGACGTAGCCACTGCAGATATTGACATACTGAGCTGCTGCATCGCCTCTGAGTTGGTAAAAGTTCATTCTAGATCAGAAATCAGGCCTCTCACTTGTATACTAGAAGTTTGTGGTCATAAACTGAGAAGTTGGTCAACTTTGACATTTAACTTAGATCGGAAGACATTGTTAGGAAGACGCTTGTTTGCTCCTATCTTTTTTTTTTATTGCCTGAGGAGTGAGGATTATGTAGAATTAATCTAAGAGAAGAACCCAAGTATTGTGCTGGAAGATATAAACATCCCATCGGTCAGCGTCCCACTGAGAGCAGACATTGTACAGTCAGGGATTGTTTTATTATGTTCTTAGTTTGTATTTTTTGTTTAGCACTTAGCAACAGTGCTACTTTCTGGATAGCTTATCAATTATCTTCTAAAATGTGCAGCTCATCCTCCGTATCTTAAACCTAAAAAATACAAGGTTCTAGATCATCATTTGTACAAAAGTAGTCATCACCGTCTCTCATGAAGTCTTCCATGAGTTGTAGTTGTTGTTGTTGTTGTTGTTGTTGTTGAAGGAAATAGCGAACGTTGTGATGCGCTCTATGAAATCAATGCGCCAAAAAAATTAAAGATTTGACAAGGCTTAAAATGACCAAAATAGGTAAATATTTCATGTTATTATGAATGTGCCTGCGACTACAGTACATACTTACATACAGCATGTATATATGCCAGATCGCTGGTAAATAAAAGGTTTATTCTGAAGGATTACTACACGTCACAGGATTTGGATTTTATGTCTGTGACTGAGACCTGGCAGTGTGTGGGTGAGTCTGCTGCCTTCTCTCAACTTTTGCCACCTGATTGTGCGTATTTTAACTCTCCAAGAACCACTCCGGAGGAGGAGTAGCTATCATTTTTAAGAAAGACCACTACCTGCAAATGACTCCCAGCACCCTCTTTCTCCAGCTTTGAATTGTGCATGTTTGAGCACTCTCCCTCCAGCCCACTACTGTGTGCTGTGACTTACCCTTGTTCTAATTACAACACACACTTTATAAATGACTCTTCTGAGTTTTTGTCCAGTGTTCAGTTTCAGTTTATTTCGAACATGCATACGATACAATGTAATGCATCGCGCAATTCCAGTTGTTTCATTACAGCACGTCCGAAAAGGAGTAGGAAGAAGCAGAGTTTATTTAATCCTACCCCTTTTCATACCATAGCAATTTTATCCAATTTCCTTGTTCTCCGTAACAGAATAGTGAACAAATAAATAAATAACATACCATAGTAAGCAAACAAATATTAAATACAAAAATAATCTTTGTCTCAATAAGAAAAATAAAAAATAAAAAAGGGTTCAAGATGTTCATAATAATTATTGTTCGGTGTACTTTGTGAACACTTGTAGTTTGAACAGTCTCTCAAACTGAATCATATTGGTGCTTTGTTGGATTTCTTTGCTTAATCCATTCCATAATTTAATTCCTCATACAGATATGCTAAAGGTTTTAAGTGTTGTACAAGCATACAAATGTTTTAAATTTGATTTTCTTCTAAGGTTATATCTCTCCTCTTTTGTTGAGAAAAATTGTTGTACATTTTTGGGTAGCAGGTTATAGTTTGCTTTGTACATAATTTTAGCTGTTTGCAAATGCACAAAATTGTTGAGTGTGGTACTTAAATATGACAGACTTTTAATTGTTGGAGACCTCAACGTTCATGTCTGCTGTTCTCTGAAGCCGCTCTCTAAAGATTTTTGACATATTTTGGACTCATTTAATTTTGTGCAACATGTTGCTGGTCCCACACGCTGGATCTTGTAATGACACATAATCTTAATTTACTTAACGTTCAAGTACGTGATGCTATCTTCTCTGACCATATGCTCGTGTTGTTTCAATTCTACTCGCCCTGTCTTGTGGAAAATGCAGCATAGTTAAAGCATCTACTGCTGCTGAGTTCTCCTCTGCCTTTTATTCCACCCTGGACACCCTGCCCTCTCGCTCTTTAAACAGAAGATTTGATGTCCCGCATTTCAAACTTGTTGTTGTCCAGTTCTTGATTCCATAGCTCCTTTTAAATCCATGCGCCCTGAGGCTAAAGGTGAGCCGTGGTTAAATGACGTCACAAGAGAGGCCATGCATCAGTGCAGACAGGCGGAGCGTAAATGGAAGGAGGACAAGCTTCATGTTTCTTATGCCATCATGAAAGACTCGTGGAAAGTGTATCAGAACATTCTGAGGGTAGAGAACAACAAGCTATGACATAATTACAAGTAATTTTAACAACCCACATGTTTTATTTAAAACAATTCATTCTATTTTAAAGAGGTCTATGGTAATTTTTTTGACATTTTTATTGATAAGGTTAACACAATTAGGGCAAACATTTCTCTCCCATTTTTTTGACCCTTCTATTCTTGTAGCCTGTCCAGTCACCGTCCAACAGTTTGAGCCGCTGTCCCTGTCCACAGCTCAAACCTGCAGCATGTTCCACGGACTTAATGCCACCTCGTCTGTTCAAAGACATCTGGGATGTCATCGCCCCCCATGTCCAAGAAATAATTAACAGCAGACTTGCTTCAGGGACTGTCCCAAATTATTTTAAGCAAGCTGTTGTGGAACCTCTGCTGAAGAAGCCAAGTTCAGATGCCTCTATTTTATCAAATTTTAGACCCATTTTGAAGCTTCCTCTCAATTCAAAGATTTTAGAGAGAGCTGTGCTTCTACAATTAGTTTTATCTTGATTTGCACGCTATTCTTGATGTTTTTCAGTCCGGTTTTAAAGCCTTCCATAGCACTGCATCTGCACTTTTAAGGGTTTTTAATTACCTTTTAATTCTGGCGATTCTGCCATTTTAATTCTTAAGTTAAGGTTAAAGTTAAAGTACCAATGATAAGTGTGGTGAAATTACCCTCTGCATTTGATCCATCCCCCTTAAATGAGAAGAAGACGGCAATAATTGTATTTGACTCAAAAGTAAAACAGAATGATGCCTTGTTTAAAACCCACAGTCACAAATCTCGGTCTTAAATTCGACAAGGATTTTAAATTGGAACAGCAGATGTTGTGCGATCTAGTTTTTTATCATCTAAGAATTTTAGCAAAAATTAAATCAGTTTTATTTTTTAATGACTTTGAGCGGGTAATCCATGCTTTTATTTCATCACGTTTGGACTACTGCAACTCCCTCTACGTTAGAATGAAGCAGGCCTCAGTCGCTCGATTGCAGTTAGTCCAAAATGCTGCTGCTCGCCTTTTAACTGGCACTAAAAACATGAACACACTACCCCCATTTTAGCATCCCTTCACTGGCTCCCAGTTCGATTTAGAATTCATTTTAAAATATTGTTGTTTGTTTTTAAATCTCTTAACGGATTAGCGCCACAATATACATCAGACCTTTTAACAATGTACACAAGGTCTCTGACGTCATGTGATCAGTTTCTTCTTGTTGTCCCAAAAACCCGTTTAAAATCCAGAGGTGATCGTGCATTTTCTGCTGTGGCTCCAAAAGTTTAGAACAATATCCCTTTTGCTATTCTGACGGCTCCCTCTTTAATGAGTTAAAACATATTTTTACTCTTTGGCTTTTATACCAGCATGAGAGTTGTGCGATCTTACTCTATTTTATTTTCTCTGATGTATTTATTCTTTTATAGTTAAATGTTTTATATTATTGACTCTCCTAGTATGTATGTCTCAACTTGTGTGCAGCACTTTGTGAAACTTATATTGTTGTTTTTTGCTATATAGATAAAGTGGATTGGATTGGATATGAAATGTCCTTAGATGTTTTTTAGAGGGCTTTATAGGCACGATAGATCAAATCCCCATTACATTCATTTTTGAGGACTCTTGCTAGCGTTTTGTTACGATTTAGAATGCATGAAAAAAAGAAAGATTGAAAATAAAAGCCAAAATAAAAAAATGTGTAGTTCCCGTTTAAGCAGTAGTAACCAGACTAAAAAAAGAAGTAGCCATCTGTGTTTAAATTATTTTTTACCAGCAGTGTAAAGATAGTCTCTAATCTAACGCTCTTTTTACACTTTATTGCCGAAACAGCATCCCTCACCACACTATTTGCAGTGCTAGGGTAGCCAGTAGCAACAACAACCACACATAACTTCCTCATTATGCACCAATGACAGTTAAGAACACGTTCTATTATAAGCATCAAACATTACAACTCAATTAAGTTGTTTTTTGCATGTTTTCTATGTTATGTTTTGCTGCAATAATTGTGCCAATTTGTTGTAGATTGTATTCCTTATTTTTGAATGTATTACTTAGTTATCATTTGATTTATATAATTGAAATATTTAAATTACTAGTCTGTTCAACTTTAATGTCATGAAATTCCCTAAAAATTAAAAGTCATTGGGGTTTTTTTCGACAAAATGGTTTTCGCAACATCCGGTTTTGACGAAAATGTCCACCCCAAATTTGACCCGTTTTTTTCATATACAATCAAATAGGGGTGTGGGAAAAAATCGATTTGAATTCGAATCGCGATTCTCATGTTGTGCGATTCAGAATCGATTCTCATTTTTAAAAAATCGATTTTATTTTTTTATTGATTTTATTTTTTAATTTTTTATTTTTTATTATGTTTATTTTTTTAATTAATCAATCCAACAAAACAATACACAGCAATACCATAACAATGCAATCCAATTCCAAAACCAAACCTGACCCAGCAACCCTCAGAACTGCAATAAACAGAGCAATTGAGAGGAGACACAAACACGACACAGAACAAACCAAAAGTAGTGAAACAAAAATGAATATTATCAACAACAGTATCAACATTAGTTACAATTTCAACATATCAGTGATTAAAAATCCCTCATTGACATTATCATTAGATATTTATAAAAAAGAACAATAGTGTCACAGTGGCTTACACTTGCATCACATCTCATAAGCTTGACAACACACTGTGTCCAATATTTTCACAAAGATAAAATAAGTCATATTTTTGATTCATTTAATAGTTAAAACAAATTTACATTATTGCAATCAGTTGATAAAACATTGTCCTTTGCAATTATAAAAGCTTTTTACAAAAATCTACTACTCTGCTTGCATGTCAGCAGACTGGGGTAGATCCTGCTGAAATCCTATGTATTGAATGAATAGAGAATCGTTTTGAATCGGGAAAAAATCGTTTTTGAATCGAGAATCGTGTTGAATTGAAAAAAAAAATCGATTTTGAATCGAATCGTGACCCCAAGAATCAATATTGAATTGAATCGTGGGACACCCAAAGATTCACAGCCCTACAATCAAACATTGCACTTAACAAAGTAGTTGATTGCCCGCGTATCAATCAGCGGAATTGAGTGTCACGTTATTGACTCAATCTCTCTGCTTTGTTTTTCAGTACAACTGCAAAATAAGCCACCATTGGGCTAAAAAAAAGTTTTGAGTGGCATCACTTTAATAAAGAAGGCGAGAAACAATATTGAATTCAAGAAAGAGCTTGTAGAAAATTACAAAAAGCGCTCTACTCCTTGTCATCGTCTTTGATGTTAAAAAAAATCTATTTCATCTATCAACTATAATTATTCTCAAATGTGTTTTGTGTATCCATTTTTAGGTGTCTGTAATGGATTAATTAGACTTGCATTATTTCTTACGGGAAAAAAACCAAATACAATTTCGTCATCGTCTGACATTATGAAAAAATTAATAACGAAAACCAAGGTTATTATGGTAATTTTTTCCTAAAATAAATTTTGGTTTTGTATTTGAGCAAATCAGAGGTCAACCAGCGTCCCTTAGCTGTTTTAGTTTGACCTTTGAGGTTGGGCTGTGCTGCATGAGGGTGAAACATCAATGAAGTGCTTCACATTGTTATCAGGCACAAGTTATAAGCCTTTGGAATTCATGGCTGCCAGTGTGTGCGCCCCCACTCAGTGTGCCCTGAATACTTGAAAGCAGGCTTTTCAACTTCTGGAAAAAAACTTCCTCAAGCAGCCTCGAACAAACTTGATTTTAAATAAAAGACTAAATTATGCAGGACAAAAATGTTTGTTGAAGGTTTGGAAGAGCATAAATTCTCCAGTAGGCAATGAAGTAAAACTGTTTCATGAAACGGGCAGGAATCAAACCACATCTTCTGCATACCTAATTTCCAATTCCACACATATTTCCCAAGACCATAGAACGATTATTCTTTATGTTCCCACATGCATCATCAGCACTGCCATCCCATTAGTAATTATAAGACTGGTCATTGGGGGATCATATTGTTATGTTATTTCATTATGCATTATCAGATATCATAAGCATAGTGACATTTCTGGAAACTTTCTCATGTTTGTCAAAGTGTAACTCAGGTGCAACTTTGAAGTATTGGTTCCTCACAAATTACACGACATGCAACATGAAAGCTCCTTAGAAACGCATGATCAAAGACAACCACAGTGTATCCCACTGGACATCTCCTGAAATTCCTCAAACAATTGATAGTGTAATAAAGAACAAGTTATTACTCCATAGAATCCATTTTTTAATTATGTTGTTCGTGAACATGAAAAGCACCTCCAATATTTACTCTAGTTTTACTTCTTTGTTTTTCTAGTCGTTTTCGTCTGCATGGATGCTTTATCTTACACACGTTTTCTCGGCCTGCCAGTGTGTGTATACGGGCAGAATCAGGTGCACGTTGTTAGCCATAACTGGGACCGCTTCTGTGCATGTACATGTGCAGACAGCTTTGATCGACAGACACAAAAGCCAATCATTTTATTTGGGCCAAAAGGCAGTGTTTACAAAGTTTAACTTAAAATGGTGACAAATAGACATTTATTTGTTAAACCTGTTCTCTATTGGTGTTAGGATCCGCTGCCCGGATCATAGTTTGTTTACGTTTTCTAGTCACATGTGTTTTCAGCACCTTGTGTTTGTTTGTTTCTGTTGCCATGACGGCAGATTATGCTCAGCTGCCTCTGGTTAGTGTTCGAGACGCTCACCTGTTGTCCGGGCACTAATCAGAGGGCTATTTAGTCTTTGCCCTGGCCTCACTCGGTCTGGCTTCCCAATTTGCTTTTACGCAACAGCTAACGACCACTTTGTTTCCTGCTAGCTTTCATGCTATGTTATTTTTGCTTGCTAGCTCCCGCGCTAGTCCCTTTGTTTTTTGTCTTCCGTGCTATGAGCACGTTTTTGTTTTTTCCTGTCTGATTTATTTGCTGAAATAAATCATTTTCCTACCTGCACGCTGTGTCCGAAGCCGTCTGCATCCTTGGGAGAACACCTCGCACCACGATGCGACCAGGTCGTTACAGTAGGAAGCCAGCAAGAAAAAGTTCTTCCGCAACGGACTCCGAGGAGCTGGACGAAGGTACGTGGGAGGTGTTGCGAGCGATGGAAGCCGAGACGCTTCGCTATTCGACGGAGGAGAGGTCGAATCTCATGTGGGGAGCTGGAGGCTCTCTTATCCCCATCGACTCCTTCTGGTCAGAAGACATCGCCGCTACACCGCAGTACCGGGCGCGCCGGCAATGACGGAAGCCGGCCAGAAGGTCTTTCCCTCGCCGTCAAGACGCGCCGCTCCCGCAAGCTCCTCCCCCGGACCAAAGCAAGCTACAAGCTGCCCAAGCTTCCCCTCAGATGTTTGGCAACCCTATCGACCACTTTGCCAAACATTTCTCTGACTGGGCTGTCAGTCATCTGGACAGCAGCGACAATGACGTCATTCCGTTGACGCCCCCTAATGACGCGCTTTCTGAAGACCCGCCCCCGTCCTTTTCTGATGACGTCACAATTCAAGATTATTTTTGTCCATCTTCTACTCCTTTTTGTCAGCCACTTCCTAAGGACTTTAATTCTAAAATAAAACATTATCAGGACATTTTTTTACAAACCCGCTCACCAGGTTTGTCAATGTCCTCCAGGACTCAATCTCCACCCCCAGTGTCTATTGCCCCGCCCACTACACAGACTTTTTTCCCTTGTGCTCCCACCCAATCTCAAGTGGGGGGTGAGAATAGACATTTTGGACATTTTAAAGGGGAGGAGTATACCCCCCTCCTGACCTCCCTCCACCCACCCTTGAAGACGGTTCCAAACCGCAAGGAGCGCGTCTGGTATCCGCTTCTTGAGGGGGGGGCTAGTGCTGGGAGCTGTGCTAGTGGGGTGGCACAACGACGCTCTGCTAAGCCGCAACCTCCTGCCCGGCCACCGCCACCAGTTTTTCGGCGTGTTAAGCCGCAACCTCCTGCCCGGCCACTGCCACCAGTCCTTCGGCGTGCTAAGCCGCAACCTCCTGCCCGGCCACCGCCACCAGTTTTTCGGCCTGCTAAGCCGCAACCGCCAGCTAGGCCACCTGCACCTAAGCTAGCGCCAAGGCTAAGGCTAGCACCAGCTCCACCACAGGTTCCAGTACCTGCACCTCGGCTGGTTCCCACACCAGTACCTGCACCTCGGCTGGTTCTCGCACCAGTACCTGCACCACGACTGGTTCTCACACCAGTACCTGCACCACGGCTGGTTCCCACACCACTACCTGCACCACAGCTGGTTCTCGCACCAGTACCTGCACCACGACTGGTTCTCGCACCAGTACCTGCATCACGACTGGTTCTCACACCAGTACCTGCACCACGACTGGTTCTCACACCAGTACCTGCACCACAGCTGGTTCTCGCACCAGTACCTGTACCACGACTGGTTCTTGCACCAGCACCGGCTGCCACGACAGCGACTCCTGCTGCCACGACAGCGACTCCTGCTGCCACGACAGCGACTTCGGCTGCCACGACAGCGACTTCGGCTGCCACGACAGCGACTCCTGCTGCCAAGACAGCGACTCCTGCTGCCACGACGTCAGCGACTCCGGCTGCCACGACGTCGACTCCTCCCGCTGCCACGACGTCGACTCCTCCGGCTGCCACGACAGCGACGTCGACTCCTCCGGCTGCCACGGCGACATCACCTCCTCCGGCTGCCACGGCGACGTCGACGCCTACCGCTTCCACGGCGACGTCTCAGCGACCTCGAGTGGTCCGGCTGCGCAAGCAGCTCTCTCAGAGGTCAGGTAAAGGACGCCAGTGGCGCAAACAGCAGCGACACCCAAGATGTTGTCGTAGAACTCTCCGGCTGCTGAACTTCTGGCGCCACTCACGCCCACCTTCTCGGCGGCCACAAACATGGCCTTTCCGTGGTTGCCCGCCTCGCCTGCGGCAGCGGCGTTCCATTCGCCGCCGCCACTTGACTCGTCCCCGGTGGATTCGGGGACACGTGGCCTGGCGACCCACCACCAAGTCCTCCCCCCGCCCGCCCTTGACTCGTGAACTATTGCTTGTTTTTTTTTTTGGGTTCCAGTTGTTTTTTTGTTTTCAAGGGACATCTGGAATCTGTCCTTTTAGGGTGGGGTACTGTTAGGATCCGCTGGCCGGATCATAGTTTGTTTACGTTTTCTAGTCACATGTGTTTTCAGCACCTTGTGTTTGTTTGTTTCTGTTGCCATGACGGCAGATTATGCTCAGCTGCCTCTGGTTAGTGTTTGAGACGCTCACCTGTTGTCCGGGCACTAATCAGAGGGCTATTTAGTCTTTGCCCTGGCCTCACTCGGTCTGGCTTCCTAATTTGCTTTTACGCAACAGGTAACGACCACTTTGTTTCCTGCTAGCTTTCATGCTATGTTATTTTTGCTTGCTAGCTCCCACGCTAGTCCCTTTGTTTTTTGTCTTCCGTGCTATGAGCACGTTTTTGTTTTTTCCTGTCTGATTTATTTGCTGAAATAAATCATTTTCCTACCTGCACGCTGTGTCCGATGCCGTCTGCATCCTTGGGAGAACACCTCGCACCACGATGCGAAAAGGTCGTTACAATTGGTATATGACACCCGTTAGTAGTTGTCCTAAATGTTTTATTTTTCTATTATTATTTTCTTTCTTCATTTTTTTTATTTTGAAATCACATTTTAATTATCTCTTGCTTGCTTGTCTTATTCTAGAAAATATAAAATGTGTCTTAAATCAAACATATTATCATTATATAAAATTGCAAACTGCACCTTTAAAGTGCAGTTGTCTTCACGTAGTGAGGAAGTTGGTAGATTACAGGTTCATCAACCAAGCAACAACACAATCTACTGGCATTACAGTACATGTATGTTGCTGTAGGTTTTTTTATTTACTGTAATGATGAGGTATGTATTTACACTTCATGATGGTAAATTTTGTACGTTCACGTTAGGGCTTCCAATGTTAAGGTATTAACTCATGCAATCAATCACAAAAATATATTGCATTAATCACAAATGGACATCAATCACACAATTTATTTTTATCGCATGTTTCTTTGCTTTAACCGAGAAAGGTTACCTGCAAGGTTGTTGTACAGTAATTGATCAGGTCAATGCATACGTTCAGTTCAGTTTATTTTGAACATGCATACAATACAATTACAGTGTAATGCATCACATATTTCCAGTTGTTTCATTACAGCATGTCCGAAAAAGAGTAGGAAGAAGCAGAAGTTTATTAGTGCAAAGATGAGTGAGGAAACTCCAGCTGGTGTGATCGGTGGCAAATTTCACTTCAGTATACACCGCGACTGGACTTTAAAGGCCTACTGAAATGAAATGTTTTTATTTAAACGGGGGTAGCAGATCCATTCTATGTGTCATACTGGATCATTTCGCAATATTGCCATATTTTTGCTGAAAGGATTTAGTAGACAACATCGATGATAAAGTTTTGGTCGCTGATAAAAAAGCCTTGCCTGTACCGGAAGTAGCGTGACGTCACAGGTTGAAGGGCTCCTCACATTTCCCCATTGTTTACACCAGCAGCGAGAGCGATTCGGACCGAGAAAGCGACGATTACCCCATTAATTTGAGCGAGGATGAAAGATTCGTGGATGAGGAACCTGAGAGTGAAGGACCAGAGTGCAGTGCAGGACGTATCTTTTTTCGCTCTGACCGTAACTTAGGTACAAGGGTTCATTGGATTCCACACTCTCTCCTTTTTCTATTGTGGATCACGGATTTGTATTTTAAACCACCTCGGATACTATATCCTCTTGAAAATGAGAGTCGAGAACGCGAAATGGACATTTACAGTGACTTTTATCTCCACGACAATACATCGGCGAAGCACTTTAGCTACGGAGCTAACGTGATAGCATCGGGCTTAACTGCAGATAGAAACAAAAGTAATAAACCCCAGACTGGAAGGATAGACAGAAAATCAACAATACTATTAAACCATGGACCTGTAACTACACGGTTAATGCTTTCCAGCCTGGCGAAGCTTAACAATGCTGTTGCTAACGACGCCATTGAAGCTAACTTAGCTACGGGACCTCACAGAGCTATGCTAAAAACATTAGCTATCCCCCTACGTCAGCCAGCCCTCATCTGCTCATCAACACCCGTGCTCACCTGCGTTCCAGCGATCGACGGAGCGACGAAGGACTTCATCCGATCATCGATGCGGCCGGCGGCTAGCGTCGGATAGCGCGTCTGCTATCCATCTCAAAGTCCTCCTGGTTGTGTTGCTGCAGCCAGCCGCTAATACACCGATCCCACCTACAGCTTTCTTCTTTGCAGTTTTCATTGTTCATTAAACAAATTGCAAAAGATTCACCGACACAGATGTCCAGAATACTGTGGAATTTTGCGATGAAAACAGAGCTTTTTGTATTGGATACAATGGTGTCCGAATACTTCCGTTTCAACGATTGACGTCACACGCATACGTCATCACACATAGACGTTTTCAACCGGAAGTTTTGCGGGAAATTTAAAATTGCACTTTATAAGTTAACCCGGCCGTATTGGTATGTGTTGCAATGTTAAGATTTCATCATTGATATATAAACTATCAGACTGCGTGGTCGGTAGTAGTGGGTTTCAGTAGGCCTTTAAATAAAACTGCAAAGTTTTGAGGAAATAAAGAGTGTGCATTCAAGTAGGGTTGTACGGTATGCCGGTACTAATAAAATTAAAATTAATTAAAAACGGTACAATACTGTTTATAAAAAAATACCGGTCTATTTTTTTTCCCCGGACACGTCATCATGTCGCGACATAGCTGGTAAAATGAGCAAAGGTGCATGTTAGGAAACACATCCACACGGAGTACTTACAAGCAGAAACAGTGTGGGGATAGAAAAGGGAGAATGGACACATTTTGACTTAAAACCTAACAATAAAGTTAGCGCTATAAACACTGCAGTGCCGCTGTGCAAGAGGTGCTTAGCTATTGCTCTTGCTATTGTTAGCTGGCCAGCGGCTAACGTCCATCTGCAGTCTGCAGTGTTTTAGCGACTTCTAAATCACTAATCCTCGTCAGCATGGCGAAAAATAAACTATGTTTCTTACAAATATCAGGACGAGGAATTTCTAAATATGCTTCAATACACACAGTAGGAGGATAAAATAACTAACCGCTAACAGCAAGCTAGCGCTCCTGAATGTAAACAAATGCCACGGGTGGATCTACACAGACATCGACTGTAACGATACCAAGTACAAGAGCCGTATATAGTAGACAGTACAATGATTACATGTTTTTTATTATCACATAATCTTTTGTCTTTTTCAATGTTTATAAACCCATGTAATATGTCCATGGACACGGGAGAACTTTATTTATGACCAATGTATGTAACTACTGTAACTACTTGGTGTTGTAATGACACAAACATTTGTAGTATCACCCAAAACTTGTGTAAAGTATCAAACAACAGAATAATAAGTGATCATTGCATTCGAACAGTAGTGTAGACAAAACGTGTTAAAACAGAAAGTAAGCAGATATTAACAGTAAATGAACAAGTAGATTAATAACCCATTTTCTACCGCTTATCCCTCATAATTTTGTCAAAAAAATTGAATGGGAAATGACACAATATGTTCCTGCATATGTCAATGTCTCATAAGATTTTCTGTAAAAATAAACCCAATAATGAAATTTTTGTGGTCCCCTTTATTTTGAATAGTATCAAAAAGTATAGAAAAGTCTCGAAATACATTTTGGTATCAGGACAACCCTACAGTCAAGTAAACATTTTAAAAATGTTTGTGAATAACATTCTGTCAATAAAATTTCAGTCTTGATAAAAATATTAGGGTATTTTTAAAAATGTCCAATCAAAATCAAAATTATGCATGGAAGTAATTTACTGGGATTATTCAAAATTCAAGTGTATTTGATCTACTTTAAAACATTTTTTAAAAAAAGGCCTCCTAAGGTCTAATTCAAATACAGTGAAACATGCAGACACAACCGAAAGCAAAACTATATACTGTATATTGCTTGCACATTTACTTGGGACTTTCAACATACACAAAGGAAAAGGTGATTTACTGGAACAAGATGAGTTTTGTCCTATAAAGGTTAGTTGACATTGTTTTCACCCATTTAAATTATTTCTTGTGCAAATTTTTACACCGGCAGCTAACAATTAAAAAAAATACATACTTATGTATATTTTTTTAAAATCAATGGATGCCATTTGTCAGTTGCTGTGGAAGAATCCATGTCAATCCTGTGGTCCTTTTAGTTTGAAACATACTTTGCACTAAACAGGGAATCAATGTGTGCACGTTTTAGACCAGGCCAAAGTGCCAAAACCTTTTGCATTCAAGGGCCAAATATAAACATTTGACAAACAAAAAAAGGAAAAAAGTTCAAACATTGAAATGCTCCCTTTGGGTATGTCCCCATGAATGTAGATGTCAACTTAATCTGGAACTTTTCAGTAATAATAAGAACATAGGGGATTTGGGAGTTGTTCAACATAATGTATATATTGTTCAAACAGCATGGCAACAGTTGCAATGTGAAGACAAGATGCTTCTAGGCCTGCAGCACAATCATACCCATAATCATCACTTCATGGAACCAAATGTTCAAAAGTTGTCAAAACTTCTTGCCAATCACTCCATGTGATCAATGCTAATCACGCCACTCAAGTTAGGCTTCACATGCGTGCCTCCCCTCACTCCTGCGAGCATATGGAGCTGTGGCTGACCCGGGGAGTCGTTGAGTGTGGGGACAGATGCACTCGTCCCACACGCACACACACACACACACACACACACACACACACACACACCCTACCCTACCCTACCCCCCCAAATCCCACACTCGCCGCCCACCCGCTACAACCAGGCCTTCCCTCCTATCCACCTGTTTTGGGGTCACACACACACACACGCACACACACACACCAGTGGACGAGTAGCGGTGCACGTGCCACACCAGCCGCTTGGCCCCGCCGTTTTGTTACCTCACCCAAGACAAAAGAGTATTTATTAGGGAGGCCGGCCGCCGGCCCCAAGGGGAAAAGAAAGACGTGAGGCTGGCAGGGCCCCGGGGCAGTCCATCACGTGCCCGCTTTATCTGAATGAGCGTCAGGGGGCATCTGGTGTGTGTGTGTAACCTGAGGTATTATGCCAAACGACTAATAATAGTGTGTGCTTGTTTGTGCAAGGTGGTGGTAGAGGAGGGAGGGGCTCATGAAAACAATTGCATGTATTATAATGAAATGAGGTTGAACACAAAGGGCCCTGCTAATAGGTCAGCTAGTGCTGCGTATGACATTATGCTGAGCTGAGTTGAATCTTATCTGATATCAACTGACTTTTTCCTATATTGGTGAAACATGAAAATAGTCATTTTAGGCATTTTCAACACCTTATTTCCTTATGATATCGCATTAATATTTCCAAATGAAGCCCCACCACTATGTTGTAGCAACACATACTGCCGTTTGGTACTTTATTATGCATTTATGCTTGCTTGTGCGCTTTCATAAATCTATACAATCTTGCAGTTCAAACACGTCGTTGATTAGCTGCTGCCATCACACGCGCTGGCCGTGCTGCTGGGTGATTTATGAACTCCAGCAGAGAGCGGAGCACTGACACCGCGGGGGGTACCAGACCCAGGTCGCCGAGGTTAACAAGGTCGGGTCAAGTTGAGCCTGATGGGTCTGTGAGGATGTTGATCTCTGGCTTGCAGAGGAAAAAGAACTCACATAACTTATGATCCAGTAGAGTGGACTGAAAATTGAACTGAAAACGTGCAGACCAAGAATTTAATTGAATTACCTCCCCGAGGAGGTTCTGTAATTGTTTTTGCCGGTTAGTTAGTTAGTAAAATAACTCATAAAGGTTTTGGGTGGATTTTCATTAAACTTTCAGGAAATGTCAGAAATGGGATAAGGAATAAGTGATTACATTTTGGGGATGATCCTTATCGCCGTCTGGATTCAAGACTTACTTTTGGGAGGTAGGGCCTGGTGGAGGACTGCGCTCAATGCTTTTCTAAATACTTAGAGCCTGATCTACTAAGATCCAAATACCACAACCTAAACAGTGTGTGCAAACTATAAAATTGTGTGTACTGTTCGTGGGTGTATTGCGTGTGACTTATGCAGACTGCGTGTACAATTGATAACTGTTTGTTGCATATACTACAGTACACAGCTTTCACCACAGAGACACTCATTTTGAAACATGCAGCAGACATGTATTACTTTGTCTTGGCATTTTAGAAGCATCCTGCAATGCATCTACAACATAAACCACTTTTTTTTAGTGCGTTGAACGTGCACTCTGGGAGACGCTGGCGCTAACTGCGAGCGTGCGCTGGAATGTTCCAGCCGCAGGAAAATGCATATTGCAAGAAGTCTTTTTTTAACATGAAGCATTTAAAAATAATAATGTCATTAAAAAAATGCCATTAGACACCAAAACACATCAATGCAGCATTTACACAGGTGCCTAGAGGGCGCCAACTGTCCAATGTATTTTACACAGTATATATATATTTATATATATATACTGTGTGATATATATTTAATATATTTAGCTCTCTTACGGCTTCTTGTACGTGTAATTATGTACGTACATAACACATGCACTCGCACTAGCGTTAGGTGTTGTTAGCTAATATTAGCAATTTGGATAGCTAGCCTTAGCAGTCATTGAATGTATATTCTATCATAACAACAACATGACTGCAAACTGTTTGTTGCTTCTCTTGGACTGCTTTAGTATGTGTGCACGCGCTCCCTGTGTGTACATCTTGATGAGACCGGGTGAGTGACCGCCGTAAACAGCAACCATTTTATTCGGGCCGGTATAAAATGTAATTACATTCATCCATTTATACCGCTTATCCCTTTCCGGGTCGCGGGGGGTCGCTGGAGCCTATGTCAGCTGCTTCGGGCAGTAGGTGGGGTACACCCTGGACAAGTCGCCATAAACTGTGTAATTGTGAAAAATACATACACTTGTCAAACAAATGTGTTCTGTTAAACCACTAATGGTAACAAAGGCTAGCCGGTGGTGTTCTTCTATTTTCTGCTTTGAAAAATGTTACTGTGAGGAAGTTGCAAACAGAACCTTTAAGTAATTCATCCATCCATCCATCCATCCATCCATCCATTTTTCTACCGCTTATTCCCTTCGGGGTCGCGGGGGGCACTGAAACCTATCTCAGCTACAATCGGGCGGAAGGCGGGGTACACCCTGGACAAGTCGCCAACTCATCGCAGGGCCAACACAGATAGACAGACAACATTCACACTTACATTCACACACTAGGGCCAATTCAGTGGCTATAAAATTATAAAATGATACAGCTTAATAGACGACATATGTCTAATATTTTTTATTTTTGACAGTTCATATATGTTGACAAGCATATACATACTGTAGGACAGAGCTGCAGCGCGATTGCCTCCTTTCTCACAGCTATTTCTGCGCAACTGCCAGTTTGTACTTCTTTTCTAGAGTTACTAAGTAAAGACGAAAAACAGCGGCTGCAGAACAGTTTTAGTCTTGATGAATCCCATTGTGTGTGCTGATTAATTATGTTTGCATTTTCTCCTTCTAGTACTGCGGGAGTTCTGATCAGTATATATTCTGCATATTCATGAAGACAGACCTGCGAAATGGATTGTGATCCTGATTTTGCACACTTTAGAGAAGCAATGCTCTGGCATAAGTTTAGTAAATCAGCTTTGTGTGTACTATCAAGTTTGCACGTGTTTTAGTACACACAAACCTTAGGTAGATTAGGCCTTTAATGTGGACACAGTTTGTTTTATTAGTTTGTTTGAGTTGTTTAAATAGTGAGGACATTTACAAATATAGTAAAACCTCTCAAGTCTATTCTGTGATTTGTTTGGATTTGGGCCATTCCACCATATGCCATTTCATTTGAGTCCCCAGGAAATATAATGTATAAATGCACCAAAAAATGTCCTGTAATTTGATTTTTTTTTAATTATGTAAAGTGTCCTGCAAATTGATCTGATTGCATGTTTAATGCATACAATTTAAACTACTTTGAACACTGGAAAAATAACGTGTTGCTGGTCTCTGCTTCATAGAATAGTTTAAAATGAAATATAATCATTTAAATCATTCAAAAATGTTTTGCTTTGTACATTATTGTGTTACTTTCCAAACTATACTTAAACTAACTCCAAATTGCCACTTTAATCATGTCCCTTTCTTTTTATTTATGTTACCTTAAAAGGAAATTGCATTCTCTCCAAGCTATGGCCAAAAGTATGTTAACTCATGCATTGTTTCGTATATCTTATGATATTTCTTATGACTATGAGGGGCTACAATTTCAACACAGTCCTGCAACACAATTGTACATATTTTTTTACGTTATTCGTTTATTTCTTTAATATATATATTTTTTGTTACATAACTGTAATGCAATTAGTGTCAACATGCACAGCAGAAATGGCATGTGGTTATGTTGCATGTTTTTGCTAATTCTATGCTAAAAACTCACTCCTGTTACTTTCAGTCCTGTTACTCAAATGAGTTGTATTCGGTTTAGGAACTGTTCAATGTGTATTGTCAGATTGAGAGTTGAAAAAAATAACAAAAAAATGAAGAACAAATTGTACCGATTCAGTGGAATGGCCCTTATACAAAAGTTCATAACACTATATAGTATTTTGGGAAAGGGTAGATAGGATGAATGCACTATTTGAAACACTGCTAAACTTTTGGTTTGCTCTGATTTGCAAGCAATTATTTTCCATAAACAGTAAAGCAAATTGAAAATAATCCGTTCCAGGCCAAACCGTTGCCTTCATAAAAAATGCTATTTATGCAAGCAATGTCTTAAGGAACATGTTCATATAAGTGTAAAAAAGAATAAGTTATTTGTTAAATCTTTAAAAATGAGAGAAATGCAGATTTTTTTTGTCCTACTTAAGGTCTTAAGCGAAATGCTGACAATTTGTGATATTAGACATGATAGAAACTTACATTTTTTGTGGCTACAAAGACATACTGGGCCTGTCAAATTCTGAAATGTATGACCTCAACTGCATTTGTTAATGTTGTTTTTTGTTTTTAACACAGCTGCAATTGCAGATGATCTCTTTTGGCTTCCACCTTCACCGAGCTGTTGTTATTCACGTAAAAACAGATTAAACGGATGCTGCTTTGATGTGCTAAAATACATTTTCTGTTATTTTGTTGTGTCTGTGTGAAGATGATTTGACGGGGTTAGCTTGCGCGTTTTTGCGCCTATTGTGGGCGGCGGCGACGAGTCACGCTCTTTGGACAGGCACAGCTACACACGGCTTGTGGCGCCCTGACCTACAACTCCCCCCTCGCTTGTTTGTCAGCGGTTGTTTGGCCTACTTTCATAAAGGAAAAAAACACTGCCAATTGTTTTGTTGTGCATTTCCATGAAAATGGAATAAACAACTGGCAGCAAGTGGCGGGTCTCTAAGGGGGTGCAGGGGTGGGGGTGTCTTTCCAGGCACAGACATACTTGATTGGACACAAAGTCATAACATTTTCTGACAAATTAAAAGGAAAAATGGACAACAAATGTGACAAACTAATTAAAATTGTATCCTTTACTAAGTGCAACCTGACTTCTCTTAGCTGTGGATGCTACAATTCATTAATGAGTATGCTCCTAGCACGTTAAGAGTGTTTAATTAGTGGCCCACTGCTCTGTACAAGGGAGGGTACTGTCACGTACCCAAGGGGAGGGATGTCCAGTCCACTAGCCCACTATTGTGTGGGCCTTAGCTTTGTAATATACACATAAAAAGGTCAAAGAGAAAGGAAGTGATTCAGGAGAGGATGTGTTTTCTTTGAGTTGAGGAGTGCTGTCAAACACAATTGATTGTTTCTTTGATGCGTGAGGGAAGACATGGACAGCCCCTCAAGGCTGGACTGTATCAAATGTGATTGAAAAGCTTTAAACGGGTGTCAAACAAGCGTGGACATAATGTTTGACTTAAATTATCAGCAGTCCCACAGGAGGTGTCTGCAGCCGCCCATTCTCCCCACCCCCAGAGGAGAGGGTGTGTGCGGAATACAAACACAGGATTCACCAGTGACCACCACACAGGGACTCCTTGCTCCTGTGGGACTTCATTGCTACATTCCTACAGCAGCGTTTTTAATTTGCTGGACAGCCACTCCCACCTCGGAGCACCATAGTCGTTCCCCCCACCCCGCCCTTTGGAGATACTAACGGGACAGACAGCACTTCTGACATGCAGTCAGGGAGGCTTTAAGTGTGTGTTTGTGTGTGTGGCAGGTGGCGGTGATGGGCGGGTGGGTGTATATTTGGTAAAAGGGAGGGGTTGTTGTCTGTTGTAGGGTCCCAGATGGGTTAATGGGGAGTTTAGCATCAGGATTACAATGCAACAGTGTGGCTTCAGATTTAGTGATGATTACCCCCAAGCCTCCTGCCACACACTCACCAGCTCCACCACTTGGCCAATAACACACAACCAAACACTACAGTACATCTTGTCACGATTACGTTAGGATCATCAGCTAAAGCAAAAAAACCAAAAAGCTTTTCAAAGCTATTTCTGTTGCGTTACTTGATGTATTTTGGAGAAAAATACTGCATGTAGTCAACCAAACTATACAATAAGAAAAATAGCAGATGATATGTATTAATTTAACCTAAAGGGGTTGTTTGCAACTTCCTCACAGTTACATTTTTCAAAGCAAAAAATATAACAAGAACAACGGCTAGCTTATGTGACCTTTAGTTGTTTAACAAAACACATTTGTTTTAAAACTGTCTATATTTTTCAGAATTACTAACAATGTTTACCGGCACGTAAAAACATTATTTGTGTCACGGTTGGTAAAACTGGTGGACCCGAATGCAGAAAAGACAAGCAGAATTAAAGTTCAAGGGTTATAATTAATAAAACCAGAGGAAAATGAGGGAGCTCGTAGTCCTTGGCTTGGCAGCCCAGGAGAGCACACTGAGGCTAGCAGGCTGTGGCAAGCAGGCTGAGGCTAGCAGGCTGTGGCTAGCAGGCTGTGGCTAGCAGGCTGTGGCTAGCAGGCTGAGCAGGCACACACGGCAGGTAGGGAACTGAAGGCAGAGGGAAAAAACAGGGGTAGAATGAGGAGCCAAAAAACACAAAAATGGCAGATTCGCAAGATATCCAAAAGTGCTAGACTTCAAGAACAAACGGGCGAGAAGCGTTACCACATGTAGAAAGGTGAACGATCTGACGATCGCGGCGAGTGAAGTCCAAACATTTGAAGGCTGCAGGTGATGAGTTGGTGGCAGGCAGGTGAGTGATTAGGTTGCTGGGATCAGCTGTGCCAGGCTGAGAGCTGGAGCCACGCCTACGCCCAAAACACGCCCACTCTCCCAAAGACAAACACAGAGACAAACAGACACAGACAGAGACTGCGACAGTGCCCCCCCCTCAAGGAACGCCTCCAGGCGATCCCCCAGGCTTGCCCGGGTGACTGCGGTGAAAGGCCAAGATGAGGGAAGGGTCCAGGATGAAGCTGCGCGGCACCCGGCAACGCTCCTCAGGTCCATACCCCTCCCAGTCCACCAGGTACTGCAGACCTCTACCCCGACGGCGCACATCCAGAAGCCGCCGGACTGTGTAGGCTGGGTGGTCGTCGATGACACGGGGGGGGGCGGGGGGGGCGTATCAGGGGGAGACAGTAGGCTGGTCGAAACAGGCTTCAGTTGGGAGACATGGAAGG
Organism: Entelurus aequoreus; assembly: GCF_033978785.1. Classification (NCBI taxonomy): domain Eukaryota; kingdom Metazoa; phylum Chordata; class Actinopteri; order Syngnathiformes; family Syngnathidae; genus Entelurus; species Entelurus aequoreus. The sequence continues at coordinate 51,655,897 of NC_084733.1, forward strand.
TTGGATGGACCCTCCAGCGTGCAGGTACTTTGAGCTTAACTACTGTTGGATTGATGATGGATATTATTTCATAAGGGCCAACATACAGGGGTGCAAGTTTCTTTGAGTCCACCTTCAAGGGAAGGTCTCTAGAGGAAAGCCACACCTGCTGACCTGGCTGGTATACAGGTGCCGGACTTCGGTGTTGGTCAGCATACCGACGATTTCGGTCCACAGAGCTGAGGAGGGCAGCACGAGCATCTTTCCACACCTTGCGGTAACGCCGCATCTGAGCCTGGACTGAAGGTACGGAGATGTCATCCTCCTCAGCAGGAAACAACGGAGGTAGGTAACCTAAAGATACCTCAAATGGTGACACTCCCGTGTCCGCACAGGGTAATGAGTTGTGGGCATACTCAACCCATACCAGGTGGGTGCTCCAGGAGGAGGGGTTCTTAGCAACGACACATCGGAGGGCCGCTTCTAGGTCTTGATTTGCCCGTTCCGTTTGCCCATTTGACTGAGGGTGATAACCCGAAGTCAGACTCACAGTGGCTCCAATGGCCCGACAGAAAGACTTCCAAACCTCCGAAATAAACTGAGGCCCTCTATCCGAGACCACATCTGAAGGAATTCCATGAAGACGGAACACATGCTGGACCATGAGGTTGGCTGTTTCCAGGGACGTGGGGAGTTTGGGTAGAGCCACGAAATGCACTGATTTGGAAAATCTGTCCACTATAGTGAGGATAACAGAATTTCCCTGAGAAGGCGGGAGACCAGTGACAAAGTCCAGTGAAATATGAGACCAGGGGCGGCTTGGGACTGGCAAGGGATGGAGTAGGCCAGCAGGTGGTCAATTGGAGGATTTTCCACGGGCACACACAGTACAGGCAGACACGAAGGCACGGGTATCAGCATTCATGGTAGGCCACCAAAAGTGTCGCTTGAGGAGAGTCATGGTGCGGCCAACTCCTGGGTGGCAGGCAAACAGGGAAGTGTGTGCCCACAGAAGAACTTGTGAACGTACAGCGTCAGGCACAAAGAGGCTGTTATCAGGACCATTACCCAGGTCTGGTTGGTCTTGCTGAGCCCTTCGGTCCACCGACTCAATCTCCCAAGTCACTGCGGCCACCACACAAGACGCCGGAAGGATAGGCTCAGGACTGGTGGGACCCTCCGAAGTGAACTGACGTGACAGGGCATCCGGCTTGACGTTGTGGGATCCTGGACGGTAGGTCAGTGTAAAGCGGAATCGACCAAAAAACAAAGCCCACCGGGCCTGACGGGAATTGAGACGCTTGGCAGACTGAATGTAGGTCAGGTTTTTATGGTCTGTCCAGATGATGAATGGGTGGTCTGCTCCCTCAAGCCAGTGCCTCCATTCTTCCAGAGCGAGTTTGACAGCCACCAGCTCCCTGTTACCTACATCATAATTGCGCTCAGCAGATTCTAGCCGATATGAGAAGAACGCGCAAGGATGGAGCTTCTGGTCCTTGGCAGAACGCTGAGATAGTACAGCCCCCACTCCAGACTCTGAGGCATCAACTTCCAAGATGAACTGGCGTGAGGAGTCAGGATGAATCAGGACAGGGGCTGTGGTAAAACATCTCTTAAGCTCCTTGAAAGCCACGTCAGCCTCTGCTGTCTAAGTGAATGGGACCGACGGAGATGTAAGTCTTGTGAGGGGTGCGACCACTTGACTGTAGTTCCGAATGAACCGGCGATAAAAGTTTGCAAAGCCAAGAAAGCCCTGGAGACGTTTAACTGAGGTTGGTTGAGGCCAGTCTACCACAGCTCGCACCTTTTCGGGGTCTACCTTCACTTGACCACTCTCAACGATGAACCCGAGGAACCTTGTGGACTGAACATGGAACTCACATTTTTCTGCTTTAATGTAGAGCTTGTTCTCAAGAAGGCGCTGGAGCACTTGTCTGACATGAACCACATGTTCCTCCGAGTTGCGGGAGAAAATCAGGATATCATCCAGGTACACAAAGACGGAGCGGTTAATCAGGTCTCGAAGGACATCGTTCACCAGAGCTTGAAAAACTGATGGGGCATTAGTCAAGACAAAAGGCATAACCAAGTATTCGAAATGACCAAGGGGAGTCTTAAAGGCTGTTTTCCATTCATCACCAGCTCGGATTCGAATCAAATGGTAGGCATTGCGAAGGTCTAACTTGGAAAACACAGTCGCTCCTTGGAGGGGTTCAAAGGCAGATGCCAGCAAAGGCAGTGGGTATTTGTTTTTAATGGTGATATTATTCAACCCTCGAAAATCTATACAGGGACGTAGAGTGTCATCTTTCTTTCCCACGAAGAAAAAACCTGCACCGAGTGGGGAAGATGAGGGTCGAATAATGCCTGCAGCCAATGAGTCATGGATGTACTTTTCCATCGCCTCTCTCTCAGGTTGTATAACCGACTGGAAGGCAGGGGAGCTCCTGAAAGCAGGTCAATGGCACAGTCATAAGGGCGGTGCTGAGGGAGGGACAGTGCGTGTCGCTTGCTGAAGGCCTCTTCTAAGTCATGGTAGACAGAGGGAATCTTGGACAAATCTGGGGGCTCTGCGACAACTGGAGAGACTGTGTCCTCAGCAGGGGAGCGGGCAGACCGCAGGCAGGTGGAGAAACAGTAGGAGCTCCAGCTCACCACTTTGGCTGCATCCCAGTCAATGTGAGGATTGTGAAGCCTTAACCAGGGCTGACCAAGGACTACAGGAGCATGAGGAGAAGAGATTATGTGGAATTGGATTTGTTCAAGATGATTACCGGAGACAAGGAGGTGCACAGGTTCGGATCGGTGAGTGACACGAGCAAGGAGTCGACCAGTTAGGGAATTGGCTTGCAAGGGTGAGGGAAGTGGCTCAATGATAATGCCCACTTGGGAAGCAACGTCGGCGTCCAAAAAGTTCTCATCCGCCCCCGAGTCCACCGGAGCAAGGAGAGACAAGGACTGGGATTGCCAACGGAGAGTAGCAGAAAACTGCATTCGGCATAGGGACTTAGGGGAGGAGACAGCTTGTCTCACCAGAACCCCCACTGTTACTGGTGAGCCTACTCTTTTGGGTCGCATAGAACAAGTGTCAAGGAAATGGCCAGGTTGACCACAATAGTGACACACTCCTGCCCTCCTTCTGCGGAGGCGCTCTTCAGGTGTAAGGTGAGCCCGGCCCACCTGCATGGGCTCCTCAACAGGGGAACTGGAGGTTGAGGCTGTACACATTGGCAAGTTGGGCTCGGCCGGCCTGGGTCTAAAGCTGGGGGGTTCCGATGACCTGCAAGGAACGGGGTCAGCTTGCCACTGGGCCATCGGGTCAGAGATGTTGATAGCTGCAGTAATAGCTTTGTCTAGGGACAGCTGCTCATTCCTCAGAGCAATCTCCCTTCCAATGACCCGACTAAGCCCATTCTGGAAAGCAGTGAGAAGGGCCTTGTCATTCCAGCCAGACTCCACCGCTAGGGACCGGAATTCACAGGCAAATTCTCTTACTGAGCTTTTCCCTTGACGAAGTCGCAACAACTGCTGACCTGCTTGCTGCCCTCGTATGGGGTGGTCGTAGACCCGCTTCAGTTCTGCAGATAGAGCAGCAAAGGACTGGACTGCAGGGGATCCTTGCTCACGAAGGGCATTGAAATAGCTCAAAGGGGGCCCCTGTAGCAGGTTGGCCACGTAAGCGATTTTGGCTGCCTCACGGCCAAAGCGAGAGGGCTGAGCATCAAAAGCAAGCTGGATCTGAGTTAAAAATTCACGACAAGTGCTAGGATTGCCAGAGTACTTATCAGGCGGGGGGATGTGTGGCTCTGCAGCAGGGACAGCAGGGGGTGCAGGTGGTGCAGGTGGTTCGGGTTGTGGTTGAGCTTGTTGATTGATGAGAGTGGTGAGCTGGGTGGAATCGCGTGACATCTGGTCAATAAGTTTCTGCATTAGTTGGTCATGGTTTCCCAAACGCTGTCCTTGATTGGCAAGGGCCTCTCTCACACGGTTAAAATCTGCTGGGTCCATTGAAAAGGGCCAGATCGTTCTGTCACGGTTGGTAAAACTGGTGGACCCAAATGCAGAAAAGACAAGCAGAATTAAAGTTCAAGGGTTATAATTAATAAAACCAGAGGGAAAGGAGGGAGCTTGTAGTCCTTGGCCTGGCAGTCCAGGAGAGCACACTGAGGCTAGCAGGCTCTGGCAAGCAGGCTGAGGCTAGCAGGCTGTGGCTAGCAGGCTGTGGCTAGCAGGCTGAGGCTAGCAGGCTGTGGCTAGCAGGCTGAGGCTAGGAGGCTGAGCAGGCACACACGGCAGGTAGGGAACTGAAGGCAGAGGGAAAAAACAGGGGTAGAATGAGGAGCCAAAAAACCCAAAAATGGCAGATTCGCAAGATATCCAAAAGTGCTAGACTTCAAGAACAAAGGGGCGAGAAGCGTTACCACATGTAGAAAGGTGAACGATCTGGCGATCGCGCCGAGTGAAGTCCAAACATTTGAAGGCTGCAGGTGATGAGTTGATGGCAGGCAGGTGAGTGATTAGGTTGCTGGGATCAGCTGTGCCAGGCTGAGAGCTGGAGCCACGCCTGCACCCAAAACACGCCCACTCTCCCAAAGACAAACACAGAGACAAACAGACACAGACAGAGACTGTGACATTTTGGTGTTTACAGGTGTCACTCCAGTCCAAGAGAAGCAACGAACAATTTGCAGTTATGTTGTTGTTATGATAGAATATACATTCACTGACAGCTAACGCTAACTATACAAATCGCTATCATTAGCTAACAACACCCATAGCCAGTGATGGGCAGTAACAAGCTACATGTAGCTAAGCTACGTAGCTTAACTACCTTTTCCAGTAGTTTGGCGGTAGCTTAGCTACTTTTTTAACGAGCAGCTTTTCCTGTAGCTTAGCTACTTTTAGAGCCGTGTAGCGAGGTAGCTTACATCAAAGCTACAAGCTTCAAAGAGAAAAAATGGACTGCGAATCCAGGCCCCAAAAAATATAGAGAAAACACAATGACCGGGATAAATGAGAACATCCATGATGTTGATTGGTGATCGTATGATGAGTCACAATTGGCTAAGGTTAGGGCGAAACAATTTTGACTGGGCAATTAAAAGCAAGATAAGGCGGGTCATCGAAACTAGGAAGCAAAAACATAACAGTCACGTACTCATGTCACATGACGACGAGGGAGTCAGAGACAGAGGGACGCTTCAAGCTGACCACTCAAAAAAACAAAAAAACTTACTTGAAAATAACAGAGGGATTCTCTCCTGCAGATTAGATTTTTCCTTTAGTGATGAAGATGACGTGCAGGGAACCCACAATAATGTGTGTCATTGGCCATATTTAGACACATGTTTGTGTTTAGTGAAAACAATGCCTCAAACCTTAGTTTTAAGTTGTTTACTCTGTAAACCAAAATCATAACAGCTCTCTTCATCTAAGATGTGGAACACACATTAAGGAACACATTAAGGTGAGTTGAGTTCATGAAAAGTTTTACTGCACATAACCATTACCAACTGTTCCCAAACAACACACAAGTCATTGTTTTTTTGTGAAGATATAAATAGATACTTTTTTTGTACTGTAGGTAGAGAAAATGAATAACATTATAGGGGTGGGCCAAAGAACAGGCAAACTAAATAGATACATACAGTGGGATGTGGGGACCCCTACAGGTAGTTGTAGAGTGTCCCCAGCTGAATGACAGATAGTTAATAGTATTGGACCCAAGGGTCCATTTGTACACTCTCAGTTACATTAACATTGATATCATACATGTGGGCCCATAAGATATGAATGCTGTTAAATGTAGCTTTGATGTGGCAAGCTACTTTTGCCGTGTAGCTTGTAGTGTAGCTAGTTACAATTATTTCCCCTTGCTTAGCTACATTTAATTGAGAGTAACTTGTAGCTTAGCTTACTACATTTTCCAAGTAACTTGCCCGTCACTGCCCATAGCTAATGCGCGTGTATGAGTGACATACTTACGTAGTAACATAATTACAGGATATACTGTTTAAAATACATTGGAAAGTTAGCGCCCTCAAGACATCTGCGTAAGTGTTGCAAACAGCCCCTTTAAAGTTGATTTTTATATGATTATCTTTTTGTGTGTTCATGTACAGTCATCCCTCGCCACATCACACTTCAATATACAGTATATATATTGTATATATATATATATATATATATATATATATATATATATATATATATATATATATATATATATATATATATATTATTATTTACATAAAAAGGTTGCGAACAGGTTTTTTTAATGCACTAGTAATGAAAATATTTGATTTACAATATAATAATTTCTACGTCGCGGAGAAAATTTACCACAATCCGACTGGGAACCAAATATCAACGATATGTAGGGGTTTACTGTATTTTGTTTTGTTGTTTGGAATATAATTCTGTAAAGCCCTAGTGGGTACTCAGAAAATACAATTATTATATTAGTATTTTATCATCGCCACTATAGCTATTAAAAATGTTGATGTTTAAATGAAATCACTGAGGATGATGTGTACTAAAGTTTTATAAAAATTAAACGTATACATTATTTTATTCAAATAAATGTAAACAAATACATATAGTGTATAAATTGATGTGCAAAATAAAGCACATTTAATTAGGGGTGAGATGCTCCAAAAATGTTGATTACAAGTGGAGTTGTAATTTGTAAAAACTATAAAATAGATAGATATTAACGTAGCGATAAATATTTAATATTTTTTTTCTTTTTTCTCTAAAAAGAATAGTGCTACGATACAGGAGAAAACATTCCACAATTGAACAGATGAGGCGACATATTTCCCATAAATACTTCCAATAAATACTTTACAGTGAATCTAAGCTACCGGTAACTATTTTGAACAGGTTTCTTTTTTGGGATGAATAAGACTGAGCTTGTAACAGGGCGAAAAAGAATACACGTTTAGTTCGGCAATCACAACAATGCTTCCAGAGAACAAACGGCTAATACTGATTGTGCAACATTGAAACATTATTATTATTATCATCATTATAAACACCAAGGTGTGGTTTAAGTGTGGTCTGTCTCCCAACTCCTTGCCTCAAACTATAAAAGTTAATAACCCAAGATCTATTATAGTTAGACTAAAACTTGGCTGGTTATGAATAATAACATGTTAATACCATAAAAACCATAAAACATTAACTTAAGAACCATAATGGAACAGACACATTTTTTTGCAGCACAAACGATTAGGACTGGTTTGGGGATATTGGAAAAGAGCGGGGCGGCTTGTTATGAATCATAATTCATTAATAAATTAAAAACCATAATACATAATAATTGGACCAAAACTTTTTGCAGCACAAATGAAGCACAAACAATTGTGACTACTTTGGGGTGATTTTGAGATGGTTGGAGTGCTGGTTATAAATCATAATTCATTATAAACTTCAAAACTATAATTGTTACAACAAAAAGTTTAGCAGTAAAACCTAGCACAAACAAATAAGTCAAGTTTGAGGTTATTTTTACATAGTTGGGGGCTGTAAAATGAATAATAGATAGATAGGTCTTTATTGTCATTGCACAAGTACAACGAAACATTGTAACATGTTAAAAACATGTTAACTACATGTTAATAACATTACAAACCACAAAACGTTAATAGTTAGACCAAAAATGTTGCAGCACACGCATAGCCCAAAGGAATGAGAATATGTTGGCTTAATTTGGAGCAAGCAAGGGCTTGCTGACCCTTGATCGACCTATAAAATAATCTTTAATTACTCTGAAACAAAAACAGCACAAACAACTATTTCAACAGCACAAACGAGTGAGACTATTTCAGGTTTTTACGAGGCGTGATGGGCCAACTTCACGCAGGTCCACACCTCCACAGGGTGTCAGACTAATCTGTTTGTCAAAAGCGTGTCTTACCTCTGCACGCTTCCACCCTCTCGCCGCCCTCCGCAGCTGCTGGCCATCAAGGTCCTGTTCCAGCACGGGAGATTGAAATGTTATGGAAAAGGAGAACTAATTAAATTCCTCAGGTTAATCCCTGCCGATCTCCTCAATGCACTCTCCAAGCTCTCTGAGCGAAAGAGAGAGGAGGGGTTAGTGACTACAAACAAACATTCAGGACTAAAAACAATTCAAAAGGAGGCCCAATGCGAAAACGTCTGTGGATTAAACAATTTGTAGACAAACATCATCTTGGTTCAGAGGCGAGATGCACAAATATGGGAAAAGGAACGTGAACATGCAACAAAAGCGCGATAATTATACTCACACTTTAGCTTCCTTGCTTAAAGTTCTAATTATGTCCTCGTTTTTTCACATCATTGTATGTATTTATGAACATTTGTCAACACATGCACCACTACTTTGCTATTTGTTCAGTTTGTGTTAAAAACCCTCTGGGAACATTTAATTTGTAATTATCTTCAAAGCCAAACAGTACATAAAAGTCATTATGTTGTAAACTATTATTTTTTGTTTTACTTTTTTTTTTGCTTGAATCTCTCAGTAAACTTCAGTCCTAAACAAAAAAATCAAACATGTGTTTTTCCTTTCATTTCGACCCTTCTGAATAGAGGTGGGAATCTTTGGCCAACTCACGATTCGATTACGATTACGATTCAGGAGCTACGATTCGATTAAAAATCGATTATTGATGCATCTTTAATTTATGTATATTGAGGCAGTTTTACATTTGTTTACATTTACTGCTAAAAAAGCGTTTATCATTTGCAACTTTTAAAAACAGTGCATTTGTAATGAAATACAGTTACATTAATTCCTGTTACATTTATTACATTCATAGAAATGTGTGCATAACTGGAACATAAGTGCCCTAAAGTAAAGGAGCTGGTTGGATCTCTCGGTGAGGTGGCTCGCTGCAGTCAGGCGCATGACTTTATTTACAGTAAATAAATCGATTATCGGTTATTGACGTTAACTAATTGATATTATAATCGTCCATGTTTGAATTGCGAGGCATCTAAAAATCGATTATTGCCCCCACCTCTACTTCTGAAGGCTTTTTGATCAGATAATGTCAGATGTTTGAATAAGTAAAATAACTCATGTTAAGCAAATGTATACGAATTGAAAAGAATGACATCATTTGATCCAAAGACCTATAATAGGTTTAAATAAAAAAATTAAAACTTTACATGTTTGGAATTTATGCTATGTTGACTTGATCCGGTGGTACAGGGGTTAGTGCATGTGCCTCACAATACGAAGGTCTTGAGAAGTCCTGAGTTCAAACCCATGCTCGGGATCCTTCTGTGTGGAGTTTGCATGTTCTCCCCGTGACTGCGTGGGTTCCCTCCGGCTTCATCCCACCGCCAAAAAAATGCACCTGGGATTGATTGACAACACTAAATTGGCCCTAGTGTGTGAATGTGAGTGTGAATGTTGTCTGTCTATCTGTGTTGGCCCTGTTATGAGGTGGCGACTTGTCCAGGGTGTACCCCATCTTCCGCCCGAATGCAGCTGAGATGGGCACCAGCACCCCCCGTGACCCCAAAAAGGGACAAGCGGTAGAAAATGGATGGATGGATGAGTTGATTAAGCAATTTGAGCAAAAAAGTAAACCAAAATAGTTTTATGCACTTTTGTGTCCTGTTTGACTTTGGAGTATTGCAAAATAACTGTCAGTGTATCGCACAACTGTAAAAGAATTGGGCATTTACATTTTTTTATTTAACATGAAAAAAAACATGTTAGGCAAAATCATGTATAATGGAGTAACACAACAAGAATGATGGCCAAAATACTAAAGGACGAAAAAGTCAGCCTTTGTCCCCTAAGGGTTAATAAACCAGAAATTGCATTCCATATAGAACTTTTATTTAACCAGATAAGAAAACCCATTGAGATCAAGATCTCTTTCACAAGGGTGACCTGGCCAAGAGGTCAACAGCACATGTCACAGAGCAGCTTGGATAGGCTTCAGCCCCCCGCGACACTGAAAGGGACAAAGGGACAAGCGGTAGAAAATGGATGGATGGATGTTAGATTGACTTGAAATTTCCGAAACAGCTCAATACGTTTCACAAAGTGTTTTGCGCCTGAAAGTTAAAATCAGCAAAGCATTTTGTACAAACGGACAACAACTTGCCCGTACAACTTCAGCAAGATTGTTTAAAAAACATGGCCGCTATCAACCAAATCATCTTGGCAGGGACATTAGGCGGGACTTTGAACAGACCATACCTAAGTCATTGACCATCTAATGATTATAACATTTTAAGGATATTTGGATGACATGTATGCTAACATGTCTTGCGAAGCATTATGAGCAAAATGTTATTTACTGTAAAGATGTCACAACCAGAACAGGACTCTGAACACAGATGCAGGGTTTGAGAAACAGTTGTTTTTTCTCAAAGGGGAGGGGTCCAAAAACGGGAGAAACAAAACAGGCTATCAAAACAGATCTGACCTGACCACTAAACTAACAAAAATATAAACAACTCAAAACGCTCCGGCTATGGAGGGAAAAAGGGGCTAAGAACAAAAACTACCAAATACAACAAAATGCGCTCCAACGGAGGTGATGCTAGGAAACTAATCTTACCTGAGAAAACTTACAAACCAAAATACTCCCGTGGATCCAAAAGGTACACAAAACGTGGCTATGGCTGAAGACAAGACTGTGGCAAAGGAACGCTGGAGGTACGCACATGAAGATACGAAACACTCTGGCACAGGACAAGAGGAGGACGAGACATTTATACACATGAGGGAGGGTGACACAGGTGGACACAATCAGGCAATCAGGAGAGACATCAGACCAGTGAAACAGGAGGAAGGGCAAGTGACCTGAAATGAGAGGGAGAGTTAACCTTTCAAAATAAAACAGGAAATGACAAAACAACATGAAACCAGACGAAACCCAGACAAGACTTTACCCATGTGTGACAGAACCCCCCCTTCTAGGGCCATCTCCTGACGGCCCAGGGACCTCAGGGTGGAGTCTATAGAATTCCCGTATCAGGGAGGGGTCATCAATGTTCCGTTGGGGGATCCACTGTCTCTCTTCAGGACTGTACCCCTCCCAATCCACCAAGAACTGTGTACCTCGACCTACCGCTAAGAGTTTCTTGACCCGGTACAGAAGTCCTCCATCAGCCGCTTCCAGCGGCGCGGGGGGGGGGGGGGGGGGGGGGGTTGGTGGCTGGGACCATGGGGCTTTCTTTGGCAGGCTTGACTTGGCTGACATGGAAAGTAGGGTGGACGCGGAGCGACCTGGGTAGGCATAGGCGTACAGCTGCAGGGCGGGGGGGGGGGGCTGGGACAATGGGGCTTTCTTTGGCAGGCTTGACTTGGCTGACATGGAAAGTAGGGTGGACGCGGAGCGACCTGGGTAGGCATAGGCGTACAGCTGCAGGACCGATGACCTTGGCGATGTGGAAGGGACCCACAAATCTGGGCGCTAATTTCTTGGAGGGGACCTTGAGGTGCAGGTCTTTGGCGGATAGCCATACTCTCTGTCCCGGCCGGTAATCAGGTGCTGGGTGGCGCTTCCGGTCGGCTGCTTTCTTGACCCGATCTCCTTGGCGAGTGAGCACTTGTCGGGCCGCGAGCCAAATACGACGGCATCGACGCACCAGGGCGTGGGCGGAGGGCACGGAAACTTCTGGCTCTGAGTCTGGGAACACTGGCGGTTGGTAGCCGTAGACACACTTGAAGGGGGAGAAACCAGTGGCAGAGGTAGGCAAGGAGTTATGGGCATATTCCACCCAGACCAGGTGGGAACTCCACATTGTTGGGTTCTGGGACACGAGGCATCGGAGGCCAGTTTCCAGTTGTTGGTTGAGGCGCTCGGTCTGGCCGTTTGCCTCCGGGTGGTATCCTGATGTCAGGCTGGCTGTAGCCCCGATGAGCTTGCAGAACTCCCTCCAGAACCGTGAGATGAATTGGGGCCCCCGGTCTGATACAATGTCTGTTGGAAATCCATGAATTCTAAAAACATGTTGCATCAATATCTGAGCAGTCTCCTTGGCTGAGGGTAACTTTGGCAAGGCAATAAAATGTGTCATCTTTGAAAATCGATCGACCACGGTGAGCACCGTGGTGTTACCTCTTGAGACCGGGAGGCCAGTGACGAAGTCCATAGAGACGTTAGACCACGGTCTGGAGGGGATAGGCAGAGGCTGTAGAAGTCCAACACGTGACCCGGAGGATATTTTGTTACGAGCGCAGACCGGACACGCCTCGATGTACTCCCGGACCCCCGCCTCCATAGATGGCCACCAGAACCGCTGTGAAATGGCAAACATACTTCTCCGGATGCCCGGATGGCAGGTAAGCAGCAAGGTGTGAGCCCAATGGATCACCTGTGGGCACAGACTGGGGGGTCCCCACATCTGCTGTCCCCTCCAAGGTTTCTCATTGTATCCCATTGGGTTGAGTTTTTTCTTGCCCTGATGTGGGATCTGAGCTGAGGATGTCGTTGTGGCTTGTGCAGCCCTTTGAGACACTTGTGATTAAAGGCTAAATAAATAAACTTTCATTGATTGAATGAAATACTATTCTACAAAAATGTTGGTGTACAGCAGCCATCATCAAATGGTGGACCTCGGAGACCAATTAAAGTCAATGGAAAATATAATATTAAAGTATCATAATGATCGCAGGTGATTGCAGCAACAAATTGTATACACAGTTACAACAGTTAGACTTAGACTTAGACAAACTTTAATGATCCACAAGGGAAATTGTTCCACACAGTAGCTCAATTACAAAGGATGGAAAGTGTAAGGATGGAAAGGACAATGCAGGTATAAAATAGACCAGTGGTTCTTAACCTGAGTTCGATCGAAACCTAGGGGGTCGGTGACCTATGCGGAGCTTGCGCCGCATAGGTCAAGACACACCCGACTCATCGTGTAAATAAAAACTTCTCCCTATACCCTCAAACAATGTTCCCTCTAATTTTTCATCTGATTTGCAGGTGTGTAATTTGTTGTGAGTTCATGCACTGTGTTGGTTTTGTTCTTTGAACAAGGTGATGTTAATGCATGGTTCATTTTGTGCACCAGTAAAAAAAAACATATAACTTTGTCTTGAATTTGAAAAAAAAGAAAAGAAAAAGGGTTCGGGGAATGCGCGTAAGAAAGTGGTGAGGTTCGGTACCTCCAACAAGGTTAAGAACCACTGAAATAGACAAAAAATGTACCGCAGTAGCAATATAAAATATAACATATGTAATATTTACATAATATACGTACAGTATATGATATATACTGATATATTATATTATATGATATGTTTATATCATAAATACATTATATAACAATTACCATGTACAATATTACAGTATATGTAACAGCTGCAGCATAAAATAGAGAGTAGATCCAGCAGAAATCAGACATTATAAACAAAGAGAGGTAGCTAACATAGAAGGTGTCAGTTAATAGAAAGATATAATCTATTACTGTATGGCGAGTGATTATACAGCTGGATGGAGTGCGGAATGAAGGAGTCCTTGAATCGAACACTGTGAGAACGTTATTACAGGTACATTGAGGTAAGCGCGGTGACGTCACTCAAAATGAGCCACTAAAATAGTTTGTTTACATACGGAGAATTAAATGGACAGTGAATAGGAGGACCGCTTCCTCGAAAGCAAGAAAAGTTGATGCAGCCAACAGAACATTTAAAAGTGAATGAACAAATCGAGTTTCCAAACCGCTGTCTCATATGATGGGATTCCTTGGAAAGAGTGACTCTCTTTCAAAAGACTCAAAACCACCCTCCAAAGCATGCACTAGTGCCTCATATCATATCGCAGTTATAAAATTTGACAGAAGATGATCAAAGTTATTGCTTTCCAACAGCACTGACTGTGCGGTCTGAAGAAAGACTCTTGGTTAAGGAGAGGATGATGGCGAGGAAGCGAGCAGGTGTTTTTGAGCCACTCGGGGGCGTCGTACCGGCAGACACCGACGTATTAAACTCTGTGGGCGTGCTGCGTCACGCACACCACGCGCCTGCGTTGTGGCTTCGCTCAGAGGTGTAATGCCTGATTAGGGGATTACAGGAAAGTGCTTCTTTGCACTTCTGTGAGAAACAATTATTAACATGCTGGTGTCTCTAATCCTGGATAAACACAGCTTTTCAAGAACAACAGCAAAGTCTTTCTTCCCTTCCTGAATAAAAAAAAAGGCCCGTAGTCACTTGAAGTCCAAAGTAATAGAGGAGGCCAGAGTGTGGATTGTGGAATGGGAATTAGTCTAAATAGGACACGTAGTCTTCTATTTGTTGGTGCACTTGTCTCTCTGAGAGCCAAAGTGCCTCCATTCAGGTGGGGCTAACACATACTGTACATTTACAACATGTTATGCTAGCTGGCAGAAATGCAGGTTTCAAAAAGTTCAGCTACATTTCCGTTATAAGAAGTTGCTAAATGAGTCTTATATCAGCAGGTGGCAAGAGTTTACAAACCGAAAGATAAGAACTGTATCACATTCAGAATCGGACCAGTTTTTATATCCTATTGCAGCTCAGTGTGCAAGTGCAAACCATTACACAAATATGTTTTTTTTGCAATTTTACAATGACAATGTAAAGAAAAATTTCATTTGGACATAATTTAATGAATTGCTTAAATCAGGGCCGGTGTTCTGTCAAAATGAGCTGCTTTGTCAAAAAAAGCTAGTTGCTATTCCTGTTTAAACTACAGTGATGAAAAGGAAAATGTCGGCTATACCATTATTTATGTAAATGTCAATCAATCATCAATCAATGTTTATTTATATAGCCCTAAATCACAAGTGTCTCAAAGGGCTGCACAAGCCACAACGACATCCTCGGTTCAGAGCCCACATCAGGGCAAGGAAAAACTCAACCCAGTGGGATGACAATGAGAAACCTTGGAGAGGACCGCAGATGTGGGTGACCCCCCTCCCCCCTCTAGGGGAGACCGGTGCAATGGACGTCGAGTGGGTCTAGCATAATATTGTGAGAGTCCAGTCCATAGTGGATCTAACATAATAGTGAGAGTCCAGTCCATAGTGGATCTAACATAATAGTGAGAGTCCAGTCCATAGTGGGGCCAGCAGGAGACCATCCCGAGCGGAGAGAGGTCAGCAACGAAGATATGTCCCCAACCGCTGCACAGGCGAGCGGTCCACCCCGGGTCCCGACTCTGGACAGCCAGCACTTCATCCATGGCCAAATGTGAACGTCCTCATACTGTAATTGTCTACATGCTTTGCTTACTGTCCGTTAATTTAAAATGTCAACTTCCTCACGCTGTGTCTACTGTACATGCTCACTGCTCAGACGACACAATACCACAAATACAATTTAAAATTATTACTTACTTATAACAAAGTGTATATGAGGTAAGTCTGCACAAAGTAGTTTGTTTTGATTGTAATTTATTTCCAGGGAACTTTAGCGTAGGGTAACTTTTTTGACCAAGCAGCTGCCTGGGACACAGTCTGCTAGATGGGGTGCCAAATTGCTTGTATTCCGTCAAAGGACTTCTTCGCAGAAGTGAAAAACAGCGGTGGTCAACCAAGCCAAGATGGCTGCTGTGCAGTTAGCAGCACGCGAACACTCTGAGTACACAAGAGGACTAGATCTTCCTGCAAAAAGCAGATACGAGCAAAAAAAATCAAACTATGCAATGGAATAGATCCCTATACTACTGTATATACGAGTGATATCAATGATTATATGTCGGTGGAGTTCCTACACAAAACAGATGACAACTTGGAAAAGCATGGAGGTCTACATCTTCTTTGTATGGCTGGGTCAAAGAAATTGGTATCAAGACTCTCACTAAAAAATATGCATCGTTTTCATGATTCAACGTTGCGTACATATATTGCAAGGCCGCAATGTATGTAAACAAACTACAGTACTAGCACCCGACAGCTGCCACCCGTGACTACATATCCATTCAACAAACTAACAACTACTGAATCATCGCCATATTTGTTTTTCATATGCGCTCTGACACACTTGTGTACAAAATAAACAAGAGGGGAGACATTGAACCTTTTCTGAGAAAGTATCCGTTTGTTAAAAATGTAAATACAAATAAAATCAAGATAATACTTCAATGGGAAATACTAAATGAGTAAAGTATATTAAAAGTATATCAAACAAACCTTTAACGAAGTAATCACTTGGACTGGAGTGCTTGCCACTTTTCTCGTCGTCTTTTATAAAATCTTTTACTCTTCCGCCCTTCTTGATTACCTCTCGAAGAACTCTGAAGAAACGTTCATCCTTTTTGCGATTTGAATGGTTCGCACAGCCGAAAACAACGCAAGCATGGGGCATTTTTCTTCGAAAAAGTCTAAATGGCGCCTAGTGCCCATTGAGAACAGACAAGACTAGCATGACAACCACGCATATTTATTGAACCGTGATCGCATCTGAATCAAAGCAATTGCAGAATCTACAAAATAAAACAATTTGATAAAATGGAAAAAATACGTAAATACAAATAAATGTAAAAAGAAACACTCTGCACACTTATTAGGAACTTTTATTTTTAAATAATAACAACAAACCTTTAATATTGTAGTCTTTAAATCAGGTGAGTATAGTTCTTTGCAAAAGACTGTAGTCAGGGACAAACATGAGGCAAACACAGGCAGTTACTTTGGGCCCCCAAAGGTCTTCTAAATACCCATCCACTAAATACGATTAATAAATATGCATTATATTTTAAACACGTACTGTATTATTTTAAACACGTACTGTATTTATTTTTGTCTTATTTGTGGGCTTAAAATTATACCAAATCACAATTGTTTCGACAGCTCCCTCTCCCTTCTCACACTATGGACTATTTCATGTTACTCTACGCATGTGCAGGATTGATTGTGGAAGATGTTCCAAAAATGTATATGCGCAATTTTGAGAGTTTCATATAAAATAAAGCACAGTAGACAAAAAAAAGCAAATTAAACAGTTCTACTAAAACAAACCAAGGTGTCAACTGTCAAGCTTTTTCTAAGTGACAGCGATTTAGCCGTTGTTCATGCAGCTTGCGTGGTAGTTTCTTGCAACCAATAGTAAATTGCATGACATTTAGAAGTTTTAGTTATTATTTTCTTAGGACAGGTGTTTGAGCAGCTTATATTTTTTCTTCCGATTGTTTGGTTGCAAATGTATTGTCTTTACATTTTAAATTATATGGGGGCGGGGGAGCATTGGGAGGGTACAAAGTCCACTACTGCCTGGGGTGTCAAATGACCGCTAGGTTATGTGTTATTCTTAGGCCATATTTAATTCAATTAAAGAAAACAATCATACAGTACTATTATCCTATATGTACAGTAACTACATGCACACACATATAAATAGCCTTAGGTCCCTGTATACATATTTGTTATTACTATATTATTAAACCCAAAAATATGTTTTCTACTAATTACAGTACATTGATTTGTACAAGTGCAGTTAGTTACCAGCAGCAACATTAAGCCCACTTTCATATTACAACAAAAAGTCAGTCAAAAAGGGCTTTGATTATGAGCCTTATTATTGTTGCTGTGTCCCCCCGCCCCCTAATAATAATAATAATAACTAATATTACAGTTACCAATTTGGCTCTGAGAGGGTCCAAATAGTAAAAACAGCTCTCTGTTGTACATTTAAGCAAATACCATAATAAACATATTGGTAAATGAATCCATTTGTGACAGTGTCAATCTGAAGTCACGACTGCATGTATTATCTTTGGAGGATGAGTTAATACAAGTATAATTGTACTTTCTCTCATTACAGTATTTCTCAAAGCACTTCAATTATTTGCGGCATGTGACATAATAGTCTAATTTACATAATTGGCCGTGGCTCTGTTAGTATCAACATTTCAGCTTTCTTCTCATTACATTATGACATTGCTACTTGCATGTAATGATTATATTCAAGTGTACTGTAATATTGTCGGTACTACTAGTAATGGATAAATGACAGTGAGTGAGCGGCACACTCGTAGCTGTATTTACACTGCACTGTTACTGTCTCATAATGGTGCCAACTGCTGGGTTAAAAAAATCATTGCATATTACCTGCAAATAAAATGAATAGAGAGCAAATAACTCAAATGTTTAAAATGAAAAGCGCTGCAAAAGAAGATATTTTTTTAATCAGATGAATAACACTTTTAAAATGGATTAATCGTGATCAATCACAGGTTGTTACTTGCACAATCTAAATTAACTTAAAAAATACCCCAGTACTATTTTATTGTAAGAATGTAATTCAGCACATGTGTCAAACCTAAGGCACGGAGGCCAGATCTGGCCTGCCACGTCATGTTATGTGGCTTGCGAATGCCTGGAAATGATATGCCTCAATAAACTAACTGACATAAAAAAGTACATGTACTGCATACAATTGCATATATTTTCAACTTGAATATTACATAATAATGTCAATATTATATTATCATGCATTGAAAACTTTTTTGTTACAATAAAAATAAATACTCAAATATCTGCTAGCATTATGACTTTAAAGCAAGTTATCCATCCAATTGTACACTGTAAAAATAATAGATTTTACAGTAAAAAAAAAACTCACTCAAAATAATTTTACCTTAAAAAACGGATATGCGTTTCCATTTCCAGTAAATGCTATAAAAAAAACATTGTAAAATTTACGATACAATTCCAGGGACTGAGCTGCCAGCAAAATCTACAGGTTTATTTTCACAGCACGGCCATCCACAATATGTGTAAAACAGTAATCAAACGCATAGGCCATTGTGTATTATTATCATGAAGGGAATCCATACATGTAAATTCATATATTATTCACTGTTACCAACGGCCCTTTAAAGACAGCCATAACTGCGACGTGGGCCCTCAATGAAAAGGAGTTTGACACCTTTTGTCATACAGAAACATTTTGAAAATGTTTTACTTGAATGTACTTAATTTATTGGCTCAAAACTTGGTAACAGTTTTATCTAGAATCCAGTCATGGTGTATTTTGAAGTGGAAATGTGCCACCGAGTCTCCTCACTCATCTTTGTACTTATTTATGTATTGACCTGATCACAAACCATAGCAACCCGGGCCGCATTTCAGGTAACCATCCGTGGTTGTAGTAAAGGAGCATGTAGCGTCAAAATAAATTGTGTGATTAATCTACGTACATACATGATTAATGTGATAAGGTTTTGTGATTAATCACAAGGGCGAACTTGTTATTTTTGACAGCTCTAATAATAACACATGGTGTTGCCTTTAAATATATATCACATTTTTAAAACTTTTTTGTTTTTTGTATTTTTTTTTACAAAATTGAAGAAATATATAAAAATATGAAAGTGGACCCCTCACCAACCTTTGATTTTTTAAGCGGCCGTCTGTTAAAAGGTTTGGACACCTCCAACATAGGTGGGACTTGACCCTATAAGGAATGTGAGTCCTGAATGCAAGTGTGTAAACAAGTGTGCCCTCACAATGTCGCGATAAAGCACACAGAATGTGGTTTGTGTTGCCTGTGGCTCTAAAATATAGCACATCAAAACAAGCTGCACCTTTCCATTTCTGATGTGCTGCCTGTTTAATGAGACACATTTACTCACTTGACACTTAATAAAGAGTTCCTCATGTCGCTTTTCCAGTCAAATAGTGTGGGTTCTGCCAAGATACAAATGCGAATTGAAGTTTTATTTTTGAAAAACTCCTCATTTAGAATGACTTCAGAGTCAGAAACATTGGGATTATGATCACCTCAGAGGGGTGAGTGCGGTCCAAAGGGTGCTGGTGCTGATGTTGAGGATGCACTGTGCCCATCTGGCGGGTGAGGGTTTATCCTTAATCTCAGAGGCCCTCGGCAGGGAATCCCCAGTCTGTTGATGACAACACCCCCGCTGGCTCCTAGAAAGATTTGACCTCAGCACATAAACCCACAAAAATGGCTGCCATGAGAGAACAAGTCCACACACAGACCTCTGACATTGACAAATAATGGCACATAGACGCACAGCGACCATACAATTTTACAGATTGCACCATTATCTTGATGGGTTCTGCATGTCCTACCTTTTGTAGAAGTCATTCTCCTTTAATCCTGCTAACAAACAAATAAAAATGTAAACATAACCATCTTTGTGGCGGTAAAAATGCAAACACAGGGGAAAAAAAGCAGGGGGGAAAAAACACAATCATCATATAGGAATAACACATTACCGATCACACACGTGACCAAATAAATATACACATGTATAATTACAAAAATATAGACGGATCGGTAAACACACAGAAGCATCTACACAGCACACACCTAACCGGCGATAATCCCCCAGACGCACACACTCACACAGGGCATCATTGTTTATCACTGTGAAACAGCCCACTGACACCCATCACTCTAATTCCATTTGTCTGTTTAGATTCGTTTTGCTTTAATCCTCCCTTGTTTGTGCACATCTGCAAGCAGCGCCACGGCGAGGCCGGCAAAGAGAAAGAGAGAGAGAGCGAGAGAGAGAGAGAAAGAGAGTATCCGTCCCCCTCGTTCTGACACTGTGCTCCCCGGAGCTCCAGCAGCGGGGACGCACAGCCCTATCTTCTTGCCCAGGGAGAAGCGCCCCGTCCCAGCCATGGAGTCGCCGCCAGGCCCACGAGCCCCTGTAATCACAGCAAACAGTCAAACACGGGCTCTTACACCAACACGTTAAAGGCTTTTTACACAGTATTACAGCACATCTTATTATCCTATTCAAGTCCCTCTATTAGCTCAATTGGATGGTGGGATTTTCATTTGTAAATTGGGGGATTTTAGATTAGCTTGTCTGTCAGCAATGAAATGCCCCCTGAGACTGTGAATTATGCGACCAATCACATAAGAATCATTGCCACCGCATGCTGGAAAGCATGAATGGAGGCTGTGGCAAAAGGAAATGTAACCTACTGTAATTTTTCGTACTATAAAGCACACTTAGTCTTTTCATTTTCCCCAAAAATCGACAGTGCGCCTAATAACCCAAATGCGCCTTGTGTATGTATTAATTCTGGTTGTGCTTACTAACTAATTGTATGTGATACACTGTGTAATGATAAGTGTGACCAGTAAATGGGAGTAACACATTCAATAAATGACAATAGCAAGTACCGATAAGCAAGCAAAACCCAAACTTTGATGTTTCATTGAGAATACAGAACATTACACGCAGCGTTTAAAAATCTGTCAAAATCTTTTAGTACGACTTTGGTAAGCTACGAATTTGCACCGCTTGAAGGATTGTTCGAACATCACGGCTACCGTAGTCAGACGTACTGTGCTTAGACATACGGGTATCATCATGCTGTGTGTATAAGGGCCCCAAAATGACACAGATTAGGAGACATATTATCTGTTTTGTTTCGACATATTATGAAAAAAACACTTTACTTACCTATTTGTACCTGCTGTTGTATATTTGGGATCTGCATGAGTCCCGAAAATTTGCACGCGTCCGGCATTCATCCTCCACAGTTGCCGTTTTTAATACAAAGTAGCATACAGTTCTAACTACGCCACGGCAATATATCGATTTTAACAATATATTGGAGTTTTTTGTTGCAGATAATTTAAAACACAATATATCATTTTTTTTCTTCTCCTCTTGCATACCTTTTGCCCCTCAGAAGCTTCCCCTTACATCCTTAGCGGAAAACCTAGCAAAACATGGCTAATGCTAATGCTAACGAGAGTTCTAAAGAAAAGTGTTGTCTGTACTTTGGTTTTGCGGTAAAAGGCGTGGAACAAATGACTGCGCACTGCAAAGTTTGTTTTAAATAAGGCAGAAGCACAACAAACTTATTCCAGCATCTGAAACCAAAGCCTCCAGTCGAGGGCAGGAACTGCAACTCTTTACGAGGAGAACAAGACAGCAACAACAAAAACTAAGGGCTAAAAATCCGCCTACTGTGGTGGAATCATTTAAATAAGATATGTATGATGATGCCATGTATGATGAGAAAGAAGCACAGTGGAGAACGATCACTCAAGCAGTTGCTTTGCACACCAAGATGTGTGACGGAAAATCCTGCCTATATCCGCTTATTAAAACTATAGTCATTACAATGTTTTACTTGATTATTCATTCGCAAACAATGTATAATACTACATTTTTATTTACAGAATTATTTTATTCGAGACAGAAGCTTTAAGTTTGCACTTTATTAATCTCAACGCGAGAGAATATTATATACAGTATTTGCACCCAATGTGCAATGCTACATTTTTGTTAACAGAAGTTTTTTTTATTGAAGACTGAAGTATTGCTTCCCAGAGGAAACTCTTAATTTAGTCATATAAAAAAATGATTCCATAAAAAGTGACATGTTTATCTGGTCTAAAAAAACAACAGAATCCAAATTTGAATTTTGCTAAGAGTAAGATGCAGTGTTATTTCAATCTACTAGTTTTTGTTCAAATAAACAAACAACTTTTTTTGAACTATCACTGTCATTTGTATTCAATGGTTTCTTTACATAGTAGGGAAAAAAATTGTAAATTAAATTTTTTGTGAAAAAAATCCGAGATTTTATTTTTAGGCCATATCGCTCAGGCATCTGTCAGTGGACTCGCTATACACCAGTGTTTTCCAACCACTGTGCCGCGACACACTAGTGTACCGTGAGATATTGTTTGGTGTGCCGTGGGAGATTATGTAATTTCACCTAATTGGGTTAAAAATATGTTTTGCAAACCAGTAGTTATAATCCGCAAATGTGCCGTTGTTGAGTGTCTGTACTGTCTAGAGCTCGGCAGAGTAACCATGTTATACTCTTCCATATCAGTAGGTAGCAGCAGGTAGCTAATTGCTTTGTAGATGACAATGATGGTTTGCAGCTGAAAAGGTATCTAATGCTTAAACCAAAAATAAACAAAAGGAGAGTGCCGCTAAGAAAAGGCATTGAAGCTTAGGGATGGCTATGCAAAACTAAAACTGAACTGGCTGCAAAGGAAACAAAAACAGAATGCTGGACGACAGGAAAGACTTACAGCGCGTGGAGCAGACTGCGTCCACAAAGTACATCCGTAAATGACATGACAATCAACAACAAAATGGAAGCGCAAGACAAGAAGTAAAACACTACACACGTGAAAACAGCAAAAAACTCAAAATAAGTCACAGCGTGATGTCATGACAGTACACCTACTTTGAGACAAGAGCTATATAGTGATGCATGGTTGGTTATGGTTTGAATTCATATCAAACAATTGCGAGAACGACTTTTTATTGTCAATATCGGCTGCTGAGTTTCATTTTTTAATGTTTTCTGCTAGTGGTGTGCCTCAGAATTTTTTCAATGAAAAAAAATGTGCCTCGGCTCAGAAAAGGTTGAAAAACACTGCTATAAGCTACCGGTACAACAAAGATGACGGGGATTAGACGCTGTCGAAGTGGAGTCATGTAAATAAGACCGCCACATAACGGCACATTCTGAAAAGGCAGTAAGAAATCGGCTTGTAGATAGTCTGTAAAACAAGCTATGCAAATTGTTAACCGAAGAACAACCATTACATGGTATGTAGACCACAAGGAAGTGTTTTAAATGTAGACAAAAAATGTAATATGACCCATTTAATGTGTCTTATAATCGTGTGCCTGGTGTATAAAAACAGACCTGTTCATTGACGTTGAAATCAGGTGCGCCTTATAGTGCGAAAAATATGGCAGTTGGATCTCAGATCATAGCCGTTGAACAGGAGAGGATGAGATAATGCAAAATGCACGGGGTTTGTACATACCTGACATACACCCATGTCAGCTTCTATAAAGACTATCATAGTCGGGCCTAATAGAGCACCAATAAATAGATAAATATTAGCTGCACAGGAGGAATATTATGCAGAAAAGGAGCAGCTTGGTTGAAAGGAAGCGAATCATTTACCCCTTTTCCTCCTCGGGCCTTCCATTCAGACGCGAGAGCGAGAGAGGGGCTGTGTGTGTGTTTGAAGGCACCCACGGCTAGTCGGGAGACCCGGCAAATTATGAAAATGCTTTTCTGTCCTAAATGGAGGCCGAGCTCTTTAATGTGGCACAAAATTAGAACCGGGGGGAGGAAGTGTGGCCTGCTTGATTGGCGAAACCCCTCCTGGCCCACTACCATCCTCCATTCACACATGCACACTCCAAGCGTACAGAGATATTATCCTGTGCACAGTGGATTGGGGAAAGAGAAGTACCCCAGAGAGCGCCCACGGGCATCCATAAAGGTGCCTAATTTGTCAGTTTACTCCTCATTTATTTAAATAGATCTAAAACGGCAGTGGAGAGTTTTTTCCCCCTCTTCACAGTCAAGCACAGAGAGACCTTTCGCCACGGTAGCCACATTCAATTATGCTGCGCACCGCCCGTCTTTGATATACACAAGTGCTGCAGTGGAGAGGCGCCACATCAAATAAACAAATGTGTGTACACAAGATAACGACAACTTGGGGATAATATTCTCGGAAGAACCGAAAAGTTATCCCGCACGGGCAGATTAGAACTTTATGAAAATGCGCACAAAGCAGACTGACAAACATTGCGTGTGAAGTGCTATCACGCGTGCAAATAAACACATGCGCTGAGCATTACAGTGAGGTTTAGATATAGCAAGCAAGCATACTTTGTTGACACTAAAATCCCATCACTTTGTTAAGTGGACCAATGGAGGCGTGTTGGGCCTCAAGTCTGGCATTACCAGAGAATTTTTTTAGATTAACGCTTTAAATAGGAGACCTCTAATTGTTAAATGTGATGATGCTTTTGTTGTGTTTGTAATCCGTACCTTCCAGTAGGCAAGTCAAAGGTACCTGCGGTGAACGACACTGGTGGCAGCAATAGCAACTGGGGCGGGTCCGTAAAAAAAAAAAAATGTGCAAAAGTACAATGCTTGCCACCCAAATACAAACATGGCCACAATGGAGGGCACAGCAAACACTTGTACAAATAAATCATTAAGCTTACAAACATAATGTACTTGCACTGAAGTCAGACAGTGGCTGCCACACACCGAGAAACGCGATGGTAAATAAACTCCTGAGAATCAATCAAGGCATGTCAACAAAGATGTTAATGGGCATAATTCTACTCAATACACATCGATGGGATCAATCTGCTCAAAACAGTTAATGTCAACCATATGTATGAAAGCTTAGCAAAGAGTTATTTTGGACAACGATAATAAAGGAACTGTATGGGAGGACCATAAAGGGAATGCTCTGATCTTATAATTGTTCTCCTATTTTCTCGTTGGAGTGTCAGATGCAAAGAGCAGAGCCAACTGTATGTCACAAAGTCTCAGTCTTGTTTAGGGATGTGTATCGTTAGGATTTCATCAATACTGACACAAATATCGATATTCCTTATCGATACTGGTATTCATCGGTACTATATGTAACTGGTGTAAAAAAAGATGTGAAAAAATGAATTTTTTATTACCATTTCTATTATTGGAGGTTGGAGGCTGTACACCACCAACATCGTGTAATATCTCACAGCACGGAGATCTTTTATCCTCACCTGCTTTTTTAGCTCTTAAAGGGTGAACTGCACTTTTTTTTTGAATTTTGCCTATCGTTCACAATCATTATGAAAAACATGACGACGGAGGGATTTTTTTGTTATGCATTCTAACTTGTAAATAAAAGTAAATAAAAATAAATAAAAGTCCGCTTACAGCGCAGGCAATGGGAGCTCCTCTATTTCGCCCATAAAATCCAATAAATAACCATTCAAAAAGCGCCAACAATATTCCATTTAAATTTTGTGACTTTAATATTAACCAAGTATTAGTGATATTTTTACTATAAGTGCTAATGCAGACAAACTATTTATAGCGGCGCCGTGATAACTTCCGCTTGTCTCCGTTTACATCATCAAGTGGTCTGCTGCTTTCTCGCTCCCTGTAAGTTTATTCTACAAACCCCGTTTCCATATGAGTTGGGAAATTGTGTTAGATGTAAATATAAACGGAATACAATGATTTGCAAATCATTTTCAACCAATATTCAGTTGAATATGCTACAAAGACAACATATTTGATGTTCAAACTGATAAACTTTTTTTTTTTTTTTGCAAATAATCATTAACTTTAGAATTTGATGCCAGCAACACGTGACAAAGAAGTTGGGAAAGGTGGCAATAAATGATAATGTTAAGGAATGCTCATCAAACACTTATTTGGAACATCCCACAGGTGAACAGGCAAATTGGGAACAGGTGGGTGCCATGATTGGGTATAAAAGTAGATTCCATGAAATGCTCAGTCATTCACAAACAAGGAGGGTCACCACTTTGTCAACAAATGCGTGAGCAAATTGTTGAACAGTTTAAGAAAGACCTTTCTCAACCAGCTATTGCAAGGAATTTAGGGATTTCACCATCTACGGTCCGTAATATCATCAAAGGGTTCAGAGAATCTGGAGAAATCACTGCAAGTAAGCAGCTAAGCCCGTGACCTTCGATCCCTCAGGCTGTACTGCATCAACAAGCGACATCAGTGTGTAAAGGATATCATCACATGGTCTCAGGAACACTTCAGAATCCCACTGTCAGTAACTACAGTTGGTTGCTACATCTGTAAGTGCAAGTTAAAACTCTCCTATGCAAGGCGAAAACCGTTTATTAACAACACCCAGAAACGCCGTCGGCTTCGCTGGGCCTGAGCTCATCTAAGATGGACTGATACAAAGTGGAAAAGTGTTCTGTGGTCTGATAAGTCCACATTTCAAATTCTTTTTGGAAACTGTGGACGTCGTGTCCTCCGGACCAAAGAGGAAAAGAACCATCCGGATTGTTATAGGCGCAAAGTTGAAAAGCCAGCATCTGTGATGGTATGGGGGTGTATTAGTGCCCAAGACATGGGTAACTTACACATCTGTGAAAGCGCCATTAATGCTGAAAGGTACATACAGGTTTTGGAGCAACATATGTTGCCATCCAAGCAACGTTACCATGGACGCCCCTGCTTATTTCAGCAAGACAATGCCAAGCCACGTGTTACATCAATGTGGCTTCATAGTAAAAGAGTGCGGTGCGGGTACTAGACTGGCCTGCCTGTAGTCCAGACCTGTCTCCCATTGAAAATGTGTGGCGCATTATGAAGCCTAAAATACCACAACGGAGACCCTCGGACTGTTGAACAACTTAAGCTGTACATCAAGCAAGAATGGGAAAGAATTCCACTTGAGAAGCTTAAAAAATGTGTCTCCTCAGTTCCCAAATGTTTACTGAGTGTTGTTAAAAGGAAAGGCCATGTAACACAGTGGTGAACATGCCCTTTCCCAACTACTTTGGCACGTGTTGCAGCCATGAAATTCTAAGTTAATTATTATTTGCAAAAAAAAAAAAGTTTATGAGTTTGAACATCAAATATCTTGTGTTTGTAGTGCATTCAATTGAATGTGGGTTGAAAAGGATTTGCAAATCATTGTATTCCGTTTATATTTACATCCAACACAATTTCCCAACTCATATGGAAACGGGGTTTGTAGATCATAAATCATGTCTCTCCCCTGGACAAAAGACGTCTGAGTAGGTATTCCGACAAGTTGGTACACTTTGACAGCCATTTAGGACCTACAACAGGCAAGAACGCCACAAAAAATGATCAAAATACGTAAATATTAAATGTTATTATAAATGTGCCCGTTACAACATTACATATATACTTACTTATATACATTATATATATAGCTTGTAAAGACCACACATAATGTATAGCATTCACATTTACATATCAAATATATCATATAAATCAATACAATCAATTAGCAGGTTAGGTGGGTGCACAGTTTGTAAAAGTAGGAATTGTTGTTTGTGTTTATGTTGCACACAGACGTATTTGAAGCCAGAGGTCAAATTGAGTGTTGTCGGCTACCGATGTATATGTCTGTGTAGCAGAGGTGTGGACTCGAGTCACATGACTTGGACTCGAGTCAGACTCGAGTCATGAATTTGATGACTTTAGACTCGACTTGACAAAATGTAAAGAGACTTGCAACTCGACTTGGACTTTAACATCAATGACTTGTGACTTCACTTGGACTTGAGCCTTTTGACTTGACATGACTTGCTACTTTCCCCAAAACCCAATGATTAGGAGCGCTCCGTATCTTCCATTGTGTACGTGTGTCTGTCAGCGTGTGTGCTGCCTGTCAGTACAATCCATCCAACCATCCATTTTCTACCGCTTATCCCTTTTGGGGTCGCAGGGGGCGCTGGAGCCTATCTCAGCTACAATCGGGCGGAAGGCGGGGTACACCCTGGACAAGTCGCCACCTCAATAGCCAATCAAATTAGATCCACGTTGTTTTTGTCCCACAGCATTCATCCAATCAAACTGCAGAACAACCAACAAATAATAGCTCTCAAACCATGCGCCAGTGAGGAAAAATGACGCCAAAGATAGTTTCATTTGGGTATTAAAACTACGACTTGGTCAACAAAAAACGAATTGCAACAACTTCCAACTTCGTTCGACATTTGAAGTTGCACACAGAACGGTAAGTTTTGAATGTAAGCTAACGTTTATTGGCTAAGTAACGTAACTTTTATTTGCTGTGTAGTTAAATCAGTGAGGCTGTAAACTCACTGCTAACGTTATAACCATAGACATCTTATAAGTAGACGCAGCATCGAGCGTTACTGCCTACTAGCGCTGACGAGACGCGGGGCCGCCATATTGGAGTGGTGATCAGCTCCACTCAGTGCAATTCATTTGGCAGGAGCAATGAACTGTCAGCGCATCTAATTCATCTTACCTCACTCAATACCACTGATTTTCACATGTTTTTTTGTCATACGTGTAGCTATGATAAAGGACACACACCATTTTATTATTCATAGTTTGCTTAACAGTAATAGAATATTCTTATATGCTATAAGTGACCAGACGTCCGAGATCAAAACTGAGAATATAATCCCAGAGAAGGGGGAAAAAAACAGTCAGCTATTTTTAAATTCAAGAAACAATATGATTAGGTTATATATACATGCGTATATTCTACATAAACAATGTATGAATACATTATATATCTATATATCTTAGGGACCTATAGACTATCTCTGTTGCTGCAGCAGCAGAGAGTTTATTCTGTCTTGACACTTTGTATTGATATTTTGTATTATATTCTTCCCTTAAATGATAATGTTTACAGTGATTGTTTTATATGTATTTTTTATGTATGTCGCTTTGGATAAAAGCGTCTGCCAAATACTTAAACATAAACATATATAAACACCTGAAAGTCTTTATATCAGCTAAAACCACCAATCTGTTTCACTGGATTCAGAATAAAACCTAATTCTGTTTTACCCAACAATGTTAGTATTTGAATAGTGTTACTTGAAGACTTATTCCTGGTTACAATTATACTGTTAAGAAAGTATTGTCTTATACTTTACCTAAAATGAGAACACATCATAATCAGTGGCGGCTGGTGAATTTTGTTTTAGGTGGGGCAGAAAGTTTGTAAACCAAACCCCTGTACGGGGGGGTCCTCCTCCCCCAGAAGATTTCTTTGTGATTTTCACATACAAATATTGAAGATCTTTGCTCCTTCTCAACTATGTGCTAATATTCTTTTCACAAAATACAACCAATAGTACGTTAATGTTAAATCTTACTTGTGAAAAGTAATCCCCATATTCCTATTTTCAACAGTCCGCTCATTTGAGCAGGAAAACGCTGAACACCAGCCCGGCATCTTTGTTTTCTACCTGTCAACTGTCAATTTACGCTGCTCGCTGGCTCCTCATCACCACTTCAAGATGGCGGCCAAATTGCTTGCGTCACAGCAGCCAATGCTGTGTCTACTTATAAGATGTCTATGATTACAACGTCATTGCAAACACGGCAATATGTTGCGTCCACTGCAGTTTGCTACCTTATTCATACTTTTTATCAAGTGATTTTTTTTTTAAGCAGGGTTGCATGAGGTACCTACACATAACGTTACGTTAGTCAATGTATCACACACAGTAACGTAACGTTAGACGGCGGTCAGCAGCACCGCATATTTTAGCCACCTACAAAAAGACAAACATAGTCAAATAAAGGTCAGTTAAAATATATACTATGTGTACATATTGCATAGGGCCCTGACATCTAAAAAGTACAACTATGCTCTCCGTTATGTTCATGTATTTGTTATGTTTTTCATGTGTACACACACATAAACACACATACAGTATGAGATGAGATCAATGAGATAAGGTAAGAACAGGATAGAAACTACTGTGGAACTAGTTACAATGCAATATGCCATGGAAATACAATGTTAACACTTTTGTACAAATAAGTACAGTTGCACTTGTTTTTTCAAATGTGTTTATTCTGTAAAGGAATGAGTTAAATGTTTAAAATGACTGGTTAATAGTGCTATTATGAAGTGCAATGTCAGCACTATTTTTTTTCCTGCAATTTCAAATGCACTTGTTTTAATACATAAATACAGCGTTTTAAAAGCATACACAATCAGTGTAAATATATTAGTCTGTGGTTAAAAGGACTTGAAAGGACTCAAAACTCAAAATGCAGGACTTGGGACTTGACTTGAGACTTTCCAGTCTTGACTTTGGACTTGACTCGGGACTTGCCTGTCTTGACTCGGGACTTGACTCGAGACTTGAGGGCAAAGACTTGAGACTTACTTGTGACTTGCAAAACAATGACTTGGTCCCACCTCTGCTGTGTAGTATGTACTATGTAAAAAAAAAAGACAGAGTAAGCAAAGGTATTGCTCGATCATCCAGTTTGTAGAGTCAAGAGACAGAACAAACATTGAAGCAAGGTGTTTTGTGGTGTTGCGCCCTTATTTGTGATTATTCTAAGATGAGAGAGTGTGTCATAATTGCGACAGTCAGCTGGATTAAAAAAAACTGTCCAGAATCTTAACGGTCTTCCTCGACCAACCCAATTAGGAACCGGTACCAAAAAATACCTGTACTCAGTATACATCCGTAGTCTTGGTTCTGTTAAACCTGAGCGCTGCCTTAAACACAGTTGGCCATACTATCTTATAGGGGTGTCAAAAACAAAATTAATTATCAAATGAATCACGATTCTTATTTGTAACAATTCTTAATAGATGTATTTATTTATTTAAATCTGTCCTGTAAGCCATGCTGGCAAATCATATTGTTGATGTAGATCCCCATATCTGCTGTACATATTTATTTTACAAAAGAGAAGTGTGGGATACTTCTCTTGTTGGTAAATGGTAAATGAGTTATACTTATATAGCGCTTTTCTACTTTTGCCTTATTTGTATTTGACTTTGTTAAATAATTGAGATAGGCTCCAGCACCCCCCGCAACCACAAAAGGGACAAGCGGTAAAAAATGGATGGATGAATGGAATAATTGGGTAGGATTTTATCAATCAAAACCAGTTTTCTTTCAAGTAATAAATTCATCACAGATGTTTATCTTTTATATTGATTTTTTTTGGTCCCACACTTGACAGTGCTCAAACCAAAAATGGAGTTGAAGGAATTTTCTATAAACTTCTGAGACAGTATTGTCTCAAGACACACATCTGGGGATGTGTACAGAAAAATATCTGCTGCCTTGAAGGTTCCAATGAGCACAGTGGTCTCCAACATCCATAAATGTAAGAAGTTGGAACCACCATGACTCTTCCTAAAGCTGTCCGGCCATCTAAACTGAGCAATTGGGGGGAAGGGTCCTGGTCAGGAAGGTGATCAAGAACCCGATGGTCACTCTGTCAGAGCAACAACATTCTTCTGTGGAGAGAGGAGAACCTTACAGAAGGACAACCATCTCTGCAGCAATCCACTAATGAGGCCTGTATGGTAGTGTGGCCAAACAAAAGCCATTTCTTCATAAAAGTTTGCCAAAATGCACCTGAAAGACTCTCAGACCATGAGAAACTAAATTCTCTGGTCTGATGAGACAAAGATTGAACTCTTTGGCATGAATGCCAGGCGTCATGTTTGGAGGAAAACAGGCACCAGGCCAATACTGTCACACCCCGCCTCGGGTGAAGGCAATGTAACCTTTGCAAACCAGACTTTCAAATCAAGGAGGGCAAGGCACGCAGTTGGTAACGGTTTACAAACATTTATTGAAATCCCAAAAGTGTCAAAAGGTGAACAACGACAGGAAAAACAAAGCACCCACAATCTCGGTAGATGTTTGATGCATGGAGACCGAAACTCCTGCTCAGGACAGAGAACCTCCTCTGGCAGTGACAGACAGCAGACTGTCTGAAAAATGGCATTTTCCAATTTAAATATCCCATAGCCCCTCCCACAAGCTGGGACCAATTTGACAGGGGGAATTAAGAAAACAGTTATTTTGTAAATTACACCATAAATAACCATCACATGTCTAAAAAGTATTCATAGTACTTTTGCATGTGTAGTGCAGTCATTTTTGTACACAGTAAATTCAGGCTTTAGACAACACAACTTTCAAATGTCCAGTGTCCTTCTGTAACACCCAGCTTTTGAAGCTCATGGTTTGACCCAAATTTGGCCTAATTAGTGAATGCAGGTGTGTTCACCTATATAAAGTCCCCAGCCCCACTCTGACTCTTTTAGTCAATTGTTCAGAGCCATGGTGAGTGACAGGTAACAATTTGTTTGTTGAGCACATGCTTTTCACTAGCTAACAAGATTGAATGTAGTGATGGGTTGATGAGGCCTCATGAAGCGTTTCGACACATTGCAAAACTGTATTGATACTGTGTCGATACTGTGTCACTAAATACTGACATCTGCTGGACATTTAAAATCCCTACAGGCAACCTATGGACCGACTCAACTGACACTGATTTTATGACCTAGTATATACAATAATATAAACCAAGTCATTGTATTTCATTTAGGATTATTTAATATCTTCATTTAAATAAAAATATATTTTTATCTTTTTTAGATACAGTCAAATAATGTGAACATGTATCATGACTAGGATGGTAGAAGGTGGGGATTGAACCCCAGTAACCGATTGCTGGCACGGCCACGCTACCAACTTCGCCACGCCGTCATTCCTGTACCTTCTCTAGTAACAGTAGTGATGGGTCCTGCAACACAGATGCATAGGCGCATGCGTCGAGCTCATAGAGCGAAACCCTGTGTCGGTGCGCGTACCGCTTTTAGAAAGTCACGTGACCGATCATGAGCTGCTTTGGTCACGTGACCGATACGCGAACTGTATCGCACTGACGCCTCCTCTGTGCCCTGTGAGCAACATTCCCTCTAAGGTGCGCGCCTGCGCAATTGCGCAGTGCTCAAGCGTCCTCCGCGCACACCGTGCGCCGCACAGCCAATATATGCCGCGCACCAAATCAAACCCATCTGAATTTTAGACAAAATAAACACATTTATTCTGTGTAATTTTGAAATGCAACTTTGAGTGACAGTGACAACAAGCGGCCCTAATGGTGTTCGTCAACAACACGCATTGCGCCGCTTCCTAATAAACACAGTTTGACGCGCAGGCGTCAGTGCGATACAGTTCATGAGCGGTCACGTGACCAGAACAGCTCATGAGCGGTCACGTGACAAACAGCTCGTGTTCGGTCACGTGACTTTCTAAAAGCGATACGCGCACCGACACAGGGTATCGCTCTATGAGCTCGACGCATGCGCCGATGCATCGGTGTTGCCGGACCCATCACTAATTGAATGTTTGTAGTCCATGTTGAGCTTCCTAACAAATGTGCACGGTTTGTGAGGAACTTTAAAGGTCAAACAGTGACAGTGTGGGGTCAAACTGTCACAAATACTATCCCTAAAGTGAAGCATGGTGGTGGCAGCATCATGCTGTGGGGATGTTTTTCAGTGGCAGGAACTGGAAGACTAGCCAGGATAAAGGAAAAGATGAATGCAGCAATGTACAGAGACATCATAGATGAAAACTTGCTCCATAGCGCTCTTGAACTCATGTTCATCTTTGAGCAGAACAACGACCCTAAGCACACAGCCAAGATATACAAGTAATGGCTTCAGGACAACTCTGTAAATGTCCTTGAGTGGCCCAGCCAGGTAAAGCCCAGACTTGAATCCGATTGAACATCTAAGGAGAGACCTGGAAATGGCTATGCACCGATGATACCCATTTAACCTGATGGATGTTGAGAGGTGCTGCAAAGAATAATGGGTGACACTGCCCAAAGATAGGTGTGTCAAGTTTGTGGCATCGTATTCAAAAAGACTTGAGGCTGCAATTGCTGCCAAAGGTGCATTAACAAAGTATTGAGCAAAGGCTGTGAATAGTTATGTATATGTGATTTCTTAGTTTTTTATTTTTAATACATTTGCAAAAAAACCAACAAAAATTTACGTTGTCTTTATGCAGTATGTTTTTTCTGTATAATTTTAAAAACGTATATTAATTTATTGCAATTTGGAAAAAGGCTGTTACATAACAAAATGTGGAAAAAGTGAAGCGCTGTGAATACTTTACGGATGCACTGTACGTCTCACTGACGACAGACGAATGTTGGCCTTTTGATTCACTTTGTCGAACAGATCAGTGTGTGGATGTGAAACCATTTTCTTCAGCTAAACTCAAGACACAACTGATAGAAGCAAAGAAAAAATGTTATCATTCACCTTGTTATCAGACTGTCTCTTTGAAACCTAATAATCAGTTTAGGAATCTAGGGGTCATGATGAACTCAGACTTGAACTTTAACTGTCACATTAAGTCAATAACATCAGCAGCTTTTTAGCACCTAAAAATGCAAGAATCAAAGGAATCATGGTCTAATGCAGACTTGGAAAGACTATGATCCAGGTCTCCAGCAGGCAAGACTACTGCAATGGCCTTCTCAATGGGCTCTCTAAATGAGCTGTAAAACCAGAATGCTTTTGCTCAAGTCCTGACTAGAACCAGGAAACAAATGAGTCTAGTGCTTAGATTACTGCACTGCCTTCATGTTTAAAGAATATACTTGAAACAGCTCTGCTTGTGTACAAGTCTTGGTCTAGCTCCAAAGTACAACTCTGACATGAGTTAGAGCCATATGAACCATCTCGGGCTCTGAAAACCTCAGGCAGGGGTCTCCTGCTCATGCCCAGAATCAGGACTAAACATGGTGAGGCTGCATTTAAGTTTTATGCTCTTAAAATCTGGAGGTCTTCCAGAAGATGTGAGACAGGCCTCAATGTTGGCTATGTTTAAATCCAGGCAGAAAACACTTTTATTTAACTGGGCAGTATTTATACATACTCTTTGATTTTAATTGAATTAATTCACGATTACTTTTATAATGATTTTATTTCATTCATGATTATTGTTATTCTTTTTTTTTAATTCATAATTGTATTTGCCTTCTTGTAAATTGCATGCATTTGGAATGGCTTGCGTACACATTTTTCCTCTATAAATACACTTGCCTTGCCTATATTATATCCCAATAGTTTTGATCATGTGAAGTTAGTCCTCCTGAAGAGTTTCAGTCAAAGCAGCAACTTAGCTGCTCACACTTGAGCAACAACAAAGACTGTGTGTGGAGGTTTGGTGGCAGAAGTTGGCATCCAGCACAGAGATAGGTGGCGCCGTGCTAAGCACCGTTGAAACAGGTTTCTCATGCTTAAAAATGGGATCTGCGTGCAAAGTTTTTCCAGAGTGTGTGATCCCGCGAAAACTGCGGCCAGCTCAGTATATCATGCCTCTCA
Organism: Entelurus aequoreus; assembly: GCF_033978785.1. Classification (NCBI taxonomy): domain Eukaryota; kingdom Metazoa; phylum Chordata; class Actinopteri; order Syngnathiformes; family Syngnathidae; genus Entelurus; species Entelurus aequoreus. The sequence continues at coordinate 51,691,487 of NC_084733.1, forward strand.
CACCCTCTATTCTCTTCCCAAACACTAGCCGCCATGTCCCAAGCCGCCGCCTCCCTCCACTCCCAGCTTGCATGCAGCCGGAGAGAGGAGAGGAGATAGGCCCGCTTGCTAAAGCTGTCTTTTCAGCCCCTGCTCCCCGCTCAGTCTATCTGAGATACACAGCAAGCGGAGGTGTCGCTTTTCTGCTGGCATTTCGGACAGTATCTACTTATAGAGGGGAGGAAAAAAGAGAAAAGAAAAAACAGAGAGGGTATTATCAGGGAGGGATGAGAGAAGCAAAGACATTTTGTCTTTTTATTCCCCTCCTAAGCCCTGGGCTTTGCTCCCAATCCGATTGGTCGATACGGCCAGGGATGTAAATGAAATGCAAAGAGGAATAAGTCTGGCTTCCCATCTCCGGAGTGTGCACTCCCCCCCCCCCCCCTAAGTACCCCACCCCACTGTCTCACACTGTCTTACTCTCTGGCTGTTTATGCTGTTGTCTTTCTGCCTCCTCATTCGTGGACCTGCTGCGCTTCCTGTTCTTGTCTCACTGCCTCCCGTTCCCCCCTCTCCATCCTTGCCCCATCCCTGCGCTCACATAGCTCTTATCTCCTCAGACGCCCCACATTCCAGCGTTGTCGCGGCTCCCCGCCTGCATCCTCGGTCACAGAGATTCCACGGGTTCCCACAATCCTCAGCAGCTTGCTGATTTAGGGTGGGCAAGTGCCTCTCAGAGAAAGTGGGGACAGGAGAGCAGAAGAGGGGTTTGGGGAAGACAAGGCAACGGCGGACGGGAGACAAGTAAAGTGAAAACGAAAAAATGGCGAAGACAACACACCTAACAAATTGTAACATTTAACTTGTGAGGTTGTGGATGTGGTAGGGCACAGGACTCAAGGCCCAGCCTGCGAAAAGCTATTCTTTTAATTTTGCCAGAAAAATGTATTGTTTAACACTTAAATGCAGTCTACCATGTAGAAAACGGCTCATACAGGTGGCAAGCAACGCAGCTAATGGAAGCAATCAATTCTACCACTAAATAACTTTAAAAATGCATTCAAAAACCGCCAACAATACTTAATTTACGTTCCGTAACCTGTATAATAACCAAACAGTAGCGACGTTGTTATTGTAAGAGCAAACACTGACAAACTATGTTTCCAGTGCAGAAACACATCGGCATTCATCGGTATTAGCCATGAGCTACCTACGGCAAGAGCTGCTCCGTCAACACCCGAATCGGGTTTGAGTTTGTAATGCACAACACCGTGCAATAGGACATCAATCTGTACTGACTGAAAAATATGAACAATCATATTACAGTATCTGTAAAGTATTATTACATTTTTTGTCTGCACATAGCAAGCTCGACAGCGTTTGTAGTTGTAATAACATGCATAATGTGCTGCTTGTGTCATGATCAATATTATAGTGAATCACTTGATGGACAGTTGTGTGTTTGGTCCAGCTAGGTGGGTACGTTTTTTCCGGTTTATTTTGGGTAAGCGTGCCATTTATGTCGAAATAGCAAGGATCCAAGTTCCACATTTACAGCCTCAGAGTCACGTCAACCTCATTATCCCGTCTTCCGTCTGCTCCAATGTTTCACCCTTTCTTCGTGCTCGCTTCTAGAAGCATCAGTTCATCCCCTGTATATTCAGCTTCAAAATAATGAGGTTGTGAATCTTCATTTGTCCAAAAATAGTCATCTTTGTTGTCTGTTACCAAGACTGCCATGATTAAAAAACACTCCTGTTTACAGAATTAGGAACATACATTTGTTGCTAGGAGTCGGAAGTGCATTGCTATGGAAACAGAAATAAATACACTGATGAAATGCTTAAAATGACCAAGATATGGTAAATATTTTACATATTACATTTTGCTAAGAACGTGTCTATTACATTTTATATATATATATACAGTATATATATATATATATATATATATATATATATATATATATATATATATATATATACAGTATATATATATATATATATATATATATATATATATATATATATATATATATATATATATATATACAGTATATATATATATATATATATATATATATATATATACAGTATATATATATATATATATATATATATATATATATATACATATATATATATATATATATATATATATATATATATATATATATATATATATATATATATGTACAAACACACTTGTAGCATGTATATAAAACATTGATGGGGGCTTTTTAAGTTGTTTTAGAGGGCTTTGAAGGCTACAATGGTGACTCCCATTTGCCGCATCTTCCAAGCGTTTCTTTATCATCTTTTAAATTCTAAAAAAATAATAACTGAACGATAGGCAAAATTCCAAAAAAGTGCAGTTCCCCTTTAAATATCTGCTTGTCACCTTGACTTACAATTTCAAAGCAAGTTATTCATCAATCTGTTATAAATCTAACAATAAAAAAGAGTTGCCTATGTACATTGCGTAACAAAGCTATTGTTACATTTATATTCATATTTGTTTAAGGTTCCAAGCGACCCTCTGAGGGCAGTCATAATTGCGATGTGGCCCTCAATAAAAACAAGTTTGAAACCCCGGTGGTAAAATGACAGGAACTCTTCTGTAGTCCCAATGTATTTATTAAACAAATAAAATAGAGTTGGGGACCACAAAGGTCCAAAGTGACTTGTCTCTCTCTCTGTCCAGTGTTCAGCTATCTTCCAGGTTAAGTGTACGTGTGGACTTTGCACAACTTCACAGATAATTAGAGATGGCCGATCCATTCACTGACAGGTTCTACACTACAAGTGTCTGGAACATGTGTGTATGATTCAAGAGAGAATAGACACATTTGTGCACGCATATACACACCTTTAAAAGGGTCTCTGGCATTGTGACATATTTCAGTTAAATCCATGGAGGATTACAGGAATCCTGGAAGAGAAAAAGGGACGGGGGACCTAATCGAATCCATTAGTTTAAAACATTTAAAAGACCATCTAAGATAGACTGATTGATGGACGGCGGATGGGTGGCAAGCGCTCGGCATGTAGAGAGTGGACTGGGTGGCACAGTGGAAGTCTGTCCTAGATTAAACAGCTGCTCTAATCCTCCATTTCTGCCCCCAAATTGGGTTTCCCTCAATCTTGTCGTCCTAATGTGAGAAAAAAAAAAAGAGAAATGGTGTGGCGGCCAAGGCAAAAATAATCAGTACATTAAAAGCTGCATGGGAAAGGAGGGGGTGGAAAAGAAGATGTAATGATAAAGCAATCAAATGGGAGAGTCTAAATGGGTGCACAGGCAGCTTTGTTGGGGTCATCCGAGGCTTGCTTGAGTCCAGCACAAGTATGGGCCAACTCCTTTTTGCTAAGTCCAGCGTGGCAATGCAGCCTTCATCAACACCACTACATTACTGACATAACATAAGAGGCTTGTAACACTTTCTGCATGTCACGCCCCACATAGGTCTATGTAAAAACCTGTCACGTGGTTTGCTTGAGGCGCTGGCGGTGCCAGTCTCTCTCCTTCAGCAGGTGGGCAACGGCCGAGCGTATGGCGGGTGCCTGCGGATCTGTGGGATCCTTGTCCAAGTACAGGCTAAAGTGCTGGACGCTGCAGGTCAGCAGGCTGTCTGGACTGTGGCCCTGGTGACCTGAGCGAAGTAGCCTCTCACAGGCCAGTGCCAGGTTCTTGTCCCAGTTTGGAGGGTAGCTGGAGTGGGCCTCCACAAGCTCCTTATACAGCTGTGCGAAAGCATGTCAACAGACAATTAGAAAATGTGTATTTATTTTTAAATTGCACATATTTTACAATACTTAAATCTATCTGCTTTTATAATAAAAACAAATGTATAAGTTATGTTGACTCACAAAGTAAGACAGCTCAAAGAGGTCAGCTTTGCCCTCTCCCTGCAGCCTCTCCGCCAGGTCAAACAGAAAGAAAGGAGTCTTCATTCTGAAACAAAACGTACAGGCTCAGCGTTATGTGTTGAATGAATGGATGAGCCACGCTCTCAGACACACCACTTCAGTGGAGTGATTTATGGAGATCCAGCCGCATAAAATAGAATGCACACATACTGTAAACCTTCTACCACACAGTACTGGTTTATGGGGATGGTGTGTACTGTAGCTTATGTTTCGTTAAGTGTATACAAGCAGTTCAAATTAGATTTTACCTGGCTTGCCACATCTCCTCGTTCGCCACACGCTCCCATGATGCGAGATGGAAACTGTTCACATATGGAAGAAAAAAAAGTGTATCTAAACAGATTCAGGCAGTAGCTTGTATTAACTCTAAAGCACTACAAATGTGAATATATTGTTCCACTGGACTCGTGCTGGGTTTGTTAAACATCAATGTTGTCTGCATAAACTTTAAATGACTGAGCAATAATACCAGCCTGCACATTAGACATGGAGTAAAACCACATTCGCCTTTTTTTCACTTGGGAGATTGTAACCACTTGACCTCGTCTTCAAAAGAATATTTTAGCAGGGGTCTCTGTGCTAATATTTGGCTGGTGGGCATCAGCGGACACGCTTGTCGTGAGAGTGCGGGAAATAATGTCACACTATTCAGCCGTGGATATCTGAGTGAATGAGGGGCTGCTGGCAACAGCAACAGAATATGTAGCTCTGACTAATTCCACTTTTGACACAGTTATTGACAAAACGCAATATGAAACTCATTATTTTCCATCTCCGCTCTCATTTCAAATGGCTGAGAGCCTAATGTCTTGCTCTGCTTGAATTCACAAAGAAAGCGGATCACAGCATGGAAAACACAGCACAGCCAAGCTCCATGAGGACGACCGAGGAGCACTGAGACAAGAGGAAGAGGGAGATCAGATTTTTTATTTTTAAATCAATTGTATATATAGCGTTTACTATTCTGTCTGAATATAAAGCAATAGCGATAAAATACACAATGGAGATTCAAATCTATGAGACGTGTCTGTCTCATATTTTTATTTTATTATTTCAGTATAGATTTTTTGTGGGAGCCTACAAAAAATAGCTAAACTTTGGTTTTAAAAGAGGCCATTTTGAACAATCTTAAACAAAATGATGTAAGATTATTGGGGTATATAAGTATAGTATATAATTGATATCTTACACCATGCACTTACTTATTTTAATGAAATACATGTGTGATAAACTCAAGTTACAGTGAACTGTTCTCATACATAAATTGAGTCGTATATTTCAAATGAGGTGTACTCAATTATGCTGAACACACTATTTGGAAAACAATCAAGTTTTGATTGAACTTGTTGGCATTAAATTGGCAAGTTGTTATTCTAGTCGTAGATTTTGGTGGAAGTGCATCTCACAGCTCTGTTTGGTGCAGTGCAGGTCCACACCATTAAACACACCAACATACTGTATTATAGTTCCGTTAATGCTCCAGAATTGTTATCTTTGTAACAGAAATATATTTGATATTGCTAAATATATATGAACTTCTTATATACTACAGGTGTATTTAATGTTGAAGTCAGATGGTCAGATATATTTGGTAGTGTACCTGTTGTGTGGCTCGCTCCAGTTGTAAAGGCTGCGTGTGTGACTGGCCCACTCTTTAGGGTGAAACTGCCTTAAAGCAGGCACCAAGAAGTCACACACTCCAAACGGCCAGGTGGAGAAGTTTTGCTCCCAGCTCTGGTCACCATCAGACAGCCCAATACAGGCAAACACGTCCCTACTGCAGAAAGCCAAAAAAGATGCACGGTCAGACATTTAACATTATCCCCTTTCTCTCTATCATCACAGGTCACATATGGAGGGTAATTTAAATCCAGTGGTTCCAAATATGCCCTAATGGGTCTTTAAAACAATTGGGTACTGAGATTAGTCCCATAGGTCGGTGTTGCCCCACTGACATCTTTTGCCTAGCAAACACTGCCCCCTGGTGGACTTGGTATTAACAGGATTCTTTCCAGTTCTAGAACAGAGGGGGAGTAAAGAGTCCACTTGAGGCTATTTAACAAAATCAAGCAGATTAGTCGACTTTAGTGAATCATTAAAGTCCCTTTAAGGACTTAATGTATCATTGGGCTTATCTTCACCCTGCACTTTCCGCCAGGTCAACTCTGCTTTATTAGATCACCCACTTGAATTTAACTCACTGGGAGTTGCTGGACAAAAACTGCCCCAGACTGAAGGTGTCTTTCTCCTTGGAGTGGACCGGGTCCCACTGGCGGCCAGGAAAGTGGACCCCAGGGTGGTGATGCCCCAGCTTTGCCACATACCAAGTGTATGTCATCATCTGAACAGAAGAAAGACCACAATGTAAAAAAGGTTTTCTATAAATGGTTTTGGCACTTGTTAAAAATCCTAAAAAAAACAAATCAACATTAAAAACATTGGTAACTCAACTAAAAAAGGGAGAAATTCTGTAAGTTTTATATCATGATGAATGCATTTAAGTCAGAGTTGACAGTTGACGAATACAATTAAGTATTAATTCATATTTGACAAAAAAAGTAAGATAAAAATGATTTTTTTTAATTACATAAATCACACTTTTTAATTTGGATTAATTACGATTAATCACAGGTTATTAGTCGCTAGTATAATTTAAATTACTTTAAAAAAGACCCCAATATTTGGACACAAGTACATTTTACTGTCAGAATGCCATGCAGGAATTTTTTAAAATCCATCCATTTTCTACCGCTTTTCCCTCTTGGAGTTGCGGGGGGGCTGAAGCCTATCCCAGCTGCACTCGGGCGGAAGACAGGGTACACCCTGGACAAGTCGTGTGCATCATGTATTTGCTTAGAACTTGGCAACATTATTATATTATTAAGTCCAGTAAGGGTGTATTTTAAAGTACAATTTGCCAGCAAGTACACCAGTCGGAGTCTCCTCACTCATCTTGGCACTTATGTATGCAGAAACCTGATCACAACAACCCGTGCCACCTTTCAGGAGACCATTTGCTGTTAAGGGAAAGGAACATGTATTGAAAAAATAAATTGTGTGGATAATCTGTGTGTGTACATGATTAATGCAATTTGCATTGTTTTTGTGATTAATCACATGAGTTAACTTGTTATTTTGACAGCCCTAGTAAAACAAACAAAAAGGGGGGGCATTTAGTGTCATTCTTTTACAGGAGACAACATAAGAAAGAGGAATGGCATGACCTTTGAATGTGCACATTGCATACTAGGAGAGGTTCTGACCTCTTGGTCCACAAGTCGCACATCAGGCCGTACGTCAAGACAGTAGTGCAGGTAGCGGAGGGAGTTCCCAGGCAGATCTCCCCTGGTCAGGATGATGGCGTCCGCAGAGAAGGAAGCTAAAAGCTCCATGCCGAAGCGTTCCACCACACTGTTTTTGCTGTGATCACATTCCCTAAGATCATCAACACAAGAAAAAAAGCAGATGTGTTTACTTGCATTTAAGAAAGGCTAAGAGTGCATCCTCACTTCACTTCCAAATGGTGTGCGAGAGAGTGTGTTTACTGGTGAGTGCGCTTACAAGGTGCTCTGAGGGTAAGTTGTCAGTGCCCCCGCCCCTCCGCCTGTGCAACGTGCTCCGGCTGCCTATCTAATCGTGAGCAGACAGGTGTGATGGGTGTGACAGCACGGGCCATGCTCTCCTCTTGATCAAAGCCGCTCAGTGATGGCTGTCTGGAACTCCCCTGCACCTCACTAGTGTAATCTGCCTTCTCGGACAGCTAACATCTCAGGCTGAGCTCAGCGAGTGGAATCTATGTGCTAACCGTGTCTCTCTCCAGCCTCTACCACGGGGTGAGCACAGAGAAAACCTGACATGTTCATACCGCCGGTCGGAAGCACAGAGAAGAAACAAATCAGGTTGACTCATGAAAAACTTATGCACGAGGATTTGAGAAGGTATGAGAGCGGACTTTTTATTTCCCCTTTCTTTTATTCTA